>NC_060208.1:230209583-230518437 GCF_021130785.1 Homalodisca vitripennis
ACCAAAGCTACTTCATGTTTCTTTTAAAACCTTTACCAGTACATTATTATATATGGTTATAAAAGTAGAATTACATTACACATTGAAGATGCCTATCACCAAATATGCTGGAAAACTTTCGTTTCTGCTTGTATATCTGACTGCATGATATCTCATGAAAGCATTGACATTTAGACTTCAGATTTCTATTTAATGAAAATTAATTTCCACGGTAGTGGAAGTAAATCAGTGGGATTTGGTTGATGAAAAATGTTTTACTGTTTTTGGGGATAACCTTGACGGAAATAATTGAAAAATAATAAATTTATAAACGGACAAAAATTAGATGGAAATTTAGCAAGTGAATTAGTACCTCATAGCCTAACTATCGGTAGTATATCTCAACGAAATATTTCATTTTATAGTTAAATTTAATTATAGGTAAGAATGACATCTATGATGGTGCATGTCGGTTTATGGGACCGTAACCCATTTGTCTATTTATTGGGCGTAACCTAAGACGCAGTACGGTTTATTAGTTTTCGTTTTGCCTGACGGACAAGGTTTAAAACTTTCCATTTCATATTATTGTAAGTATTTCCGACCGCAGGATATCCAGAATAGTCTAAAGAATGAAACGAGGTTTATCGTTTATTTATTGCATGCCCCCTTAACGAAGCCTGTTTTAAGTACGTGGTGTACCCTGTGTCGTTATGAACTTAAAACTTAATAATGTAACAGAACCACAAATAACTATTAGTGCCCTTTAGGGTTATATATTATCTAAGCGTCAGGCTTAAATTCCAATATTGTCACTAGTTAGCACTTGATGTGTATTCGAAACATTGGCTGAAGGCGTGGAGATGACTCACAATGAACAATTCCATAAGGGAATTTAGAATACCCTGTTCGAGAAATGTTGCTCTGTCAACACCAGCGCATTATAATGGTGCTGTAGGACACAAATTGGCGTGGCTGTAGGTATTGTTTCTTTTACCTTTAATGTTAGGCATGGAAGCATATTTACACAAGTGTTTAGGGCCATGACTTTTGTGGGCTGTACTCTAAAATGATTGCATGTAAGATTCTACTTGTTCTTTAGTAAATTGAATTTGGAATTTAAGTTTTTCTTGAAGAGAAAAATAAATACATTTACCAACTATATATTATATTTAACCATTATTATTATTTTTTTAAATTGCACCCATGATTGAAATAACTGTAAATACTTTTTAAGCAATGTAACTGTAAATTTCATATTTATGAAAATTGCTCCAACTCTAAGTAGTAGGACCGCTAATTTACATTATTGTGTAATGTTGGTTAATACAACAATAAGGACCCAGACAACTTAACGCCATATCCTGCAGTCCTGTCACGTTCGGGCCTAACCCCTGGAAAGTGCGGGTTTAGTCCTGTAATTGAAGGATTACAAGGAGTTTCAGAGGTTATCGATATAAACTGGATGCATTTTACCTAAATATACAAATCTATGTCATGGTAAGGTTTTAAATATTGCATACGAGTATGTTATCTTGCGTTTTAGAGTAAATTTATATAGGTATATTACAGGTTTTGAGTTTCATATGTAACAAAATAGTCAATATTGTCTATATGAATTACAAAATCTAAATTATACATAAAAAACACCATAGTTGGATTTCAGAACTACAACCTTCAACAGTGTATGGTTTACTTAGTTCCTCATAAAACGACATTGCGCTCTTGAAATACATTGGAAGCAAAATGATCGTTAACATCCCTTAAAAAAAAGAATTTAGTTCTTGTTTACTGTTCACAACATAATATTATTTTGACAATTTCTTTTTGTCATACCATTCTATTATCATTCTTGCAAAGATTCGTTTTTGTTACAGATTGTTAAAACAATGAAGCGTAATATCCCACTGAAGGAAGCTTTATCCTGGTCGATGTGTAAGTAATGTTATTCGGATTTTATAAGGTGTGTATACGCACAAGTCATCTATGAATAGTTACACTAATCGAAACAAAACTGTAATTTAATTGAATGCACTCAGTCATCGAGTAACGTGTTAACCGAAATAATTACAAATGTTGTAAAGTTACGCATAATTATCTAACTGGGAGTAAGAATTGAAGCTGCTAAATAATGTAAGGTTATTGCATGACGCTACCCTTGATTTTGAAACATTTCATCACTTACGACTCAGTATGTTTTGCTACAAGAAGCTTAGTAGTAAAATATGTGTAGTAAATAACTACATTTAATGGAAAAATGTAACTTTATATCGGACAAATATTAACCAAATGGATTATATAAACGTAGTTTCCTCCAAAAGAAGTAAGAAAAGAGAATTGTTCAAACTTCTGTTACAGTCGGTTTATTACTTGTTAACGATCTCGTCAAGTCTAGAACTTGTTATAGAGTTCAGTGAACAATGAGATTGACTTAGGTGTTTATAACAAATTTCATACCTAAAAGCATGAGATAAAAGTACCTTTCATGCTGCTCAAATACCTTATAGCGTTTACAGTACTTCATCAATACGTGTAAAGATGAGTAAAAAAATACTTTTAATTTAAATATGTTACTTTTTATGAGAAAATAAATTATTCATAAGACGTTAATGGTAAGAAAGTGATCATTATAACCATTCCTAACAGATATTGTTATTAATAAACAGCCATTAATAGAATTGACTAAGATCAATTACAAATTTATCTGAACAAAAATGTCACGGTTTTAGATTTATCTAATTAATTATTATATTTATTCAATGTTGTTTACTCTTAAGGTATTGATATAGATTGGTGAATAAAGCAACACGAAAAGCTTCTAAGTAATGCTGATTTAAAAAAATAGCATTTGTAGCCTATATCTGCTGAATAATGGGCTAGGATAAATGTTGAACACTGCTGTCTATAAAGCAGCTACGGTTGTAATGGTTGATTAGATGCGAATGTTGAGTTTAGCTCCAGTTCACCTTCCTCTTACATATAACATCTGAAGTCTTATTCCATTGCAAACATGGGTCCTGAAATCTAGATTCATGTTTATCTAAGGGGATCTAAAAATGTTAGGAGACGATGATCGAAGTAGCTGAAAACAAACTCTTTGCATCATTTCGACATCAGAGACTACATAATATAGTGCAATCCACAATTATTTACTACGTATTCTCAGCTGTGCATACGATGTGAAAATGAGAATATTATATTATACATGCAGGTTATAACCATTTTAATAAGGTAGTACTTAGAGTTTGGTGTATTAGTTTCATAAACTAATAACTAATTTTAGTGTTATAATGTTATATAAACTTACTTATTGTCACCTTTAGAATGCTAAGGAAAGGTTGTTTTAAGTATTGTACGGTTGGTATTTTATACGCTTACAGTAAATGTAAATGATGTAAATAAAAACAGTGCAAGAAAATATATTACTAATAATTTTTTTAGTTTTTTATAAAATTAAATATATCCATGACTGATTTTTTATAAATATATTATTATTCTCATAAGTACTCTTTCATTACTACCACTTTCAATTCAGGAAGATAACCTAGGTTAATAATAAGTGGACTTAAGTACTCGCTAACATATCTCTTTCATTAACCATTACGTTCACTACGATTGTTTCACAACGACATATAATAAAATTCGATATTGCATAGTTTTGTAACTTTAAAACAACTTAGAAATTTGTCTAAATATATTTTACATAACCCAATTTATTTATGTACTTAAGTTCTTATGAAAAACTAGGTAAATAATTGTAACGCAACCACACGATTTCAATTTTTTTCATAGATATAAAAGATATTACATCTTCAACAAATTTGATGTTTGAAAAGTATATAGTATGTCAGGAAAAATATAATCAGTATGATAAAAAATCTACTTATAATTTTAATTAATAATCTACAAACCATCAAGTTATTCTTAGCTTATAAAACAAATAACTAAATTTAAAATTATAAAATTACTCATTTGTTCCATTACATTCTCATAGTTGAAAATATTGAGTAAAGTATTCTCTTATAAACTGAATACTAAAAAAAGACATTGTTATTTAATAAAAAATATCATATTTAATTATACAGCTTGCATTTAGCCCCAAACCGGGAACCCAATCGGAAAGTGCCATCATCTCATATCTAGTATTAATTTTAGCTACTACACTTGTAAGACATATGTAATTATTAGTAAAATAAAATTCATAGAATCGATGTACAGATAGTTGCTGGAAAGGAAGTCTTGTATTTACAATTCGAGACAAACATCCTCCGGATGTAAGTGGATACGCACATCCGCCCAGACGCCGATGGTGAACAAACAGGAAATGCTTGCTTAAGCAGCGGAAATGCTTATATATAAAAAAAACCGTGCGACGATGTAAGGGCAGGCATGCTGATATGAAAAATTGGTACTCACCAATTATGATGGAGAGATTTGGCAGAGGCGTGGTCATGAGCTGGCGGGAGAATAACATCAAGACTGAAGAACAAGGAAGAGGAGGGGGAAGTCGAGGACGGAAATTCGAAAAGAGACGTTCGGGAGTGCTAGTCCTTGTGTTCGTGTGCGGAGAAATATCTCTAGGCGTAATAAGTGTGAAGTGGAATAAAATGTAAGTAATTTTAGGAACTTAGTATATATCAGGGTTCATTAATCATTTACAATTCCATATCTATTTAAATGTTCACAATTTCGAAAATGTAAATTCATGTAAATGTTTAGCTATTTTAAAAGAGAGTTTCTCACGTTAGTCCATGAACTCATAATTATTGCAACACTACAACATTACTAATAAATGTTATAATGAATTAAATTTAAAATAAAATTGTAATGAATAATTTAATATTAAATACATAAACACACTACTATATATTAGTTAGTAGCATTATTAATTTAATTTAATTCAACATAACAAATTGTATTCCTTGGAAATATTTTTAACAAAACTACATGAACATTTAATTTCTTAACATGTAGTCTAAGTGATAGATGTTTTAGTCACTAAATTTACAAAAAATCGCATAAATCTAAAAACTATCATTGCAAAACTAAAAAAAATTAAATATATGATCGTTAATAAACAACTCAATATTTAATTTTAATTTATTAATGTAAAAACAGTTTTTCTGAAAAATTATACTATAAATACAAAGCTGTAGTGATGTCAATCGTAATATAAAAGCGTGTTTTATGGAAAATTATTATACATTAATGAATTGTTTCTGTTAGGATATTCTGTATTAAAGTTGTATTGCATAACTAAATACATGATTCACAGAAGCAGTAAACAAGATCGACCAGAGTTAATCTGCGTATGACAGCAGATTATTTGTTGTTAACTAAGTCCTTTCTTAGCACCGACCTTACTCTTAAGATGGGAATATGGTGTCCTGAATATATAATAATTATACTTTACATTAAAATATTAATTGCTAGCTACTTTCAATAATATTTGTTAAAACCATTCGCCAGTTTTCTATTCATGAAATTGGTGGCATACCAATAATTTAATATATTTTTATGTTATGTATTGATCTATTTCCATAGGTTCGTATGTTTATGATATTATAAGTTAAGGGCATTACGCCTCTTTTTGTATGTATTTTTATCCGCATATCCTTATAAGTTATTGATTAAAATGTATCAATTCATATAGTTATTAATTAAAAATATTTAACCAAATCCTGACAACAATCTTGTTACAAAAGAGAATTCTAGTTATGTAGAATCCAGTAACAAAATATTAAAAAATATAAAATAATAAAATTGAAAGAAACTTCAGTCATTTATAAACGCATTAAGTTTACAAACGTACCGATATTTATGAACCGATTTGGTAGACAACCTATACCAACCTTTCTAAAAGACATTTAGCTTGCTTTCTTTTCAATTTGATAATTCAAGCATGATATTTACTCACAAATTGTCCAGTCCTCTGACCTTATATTACAAATTATACTAATAATATTGTTATCGTAAAAACAGGTATATAAATTTTAGGTTTTTTTTTATAAGTAAATTTTTGTATATGAAGCAAAATTCCATTAAATATAAAAATTTAATCATTAAATACCTTCTAAATTCCATGACGTTCTCTACCTTACAAAAGATTTTCACTTCCGAACTAACTCTTTTTTGTTTTACTTTCACCATAAATTTTGAATAAATATTAAAACTTTTAATTCGTAGAGTTAACATTTTTTCATAAGGCTAGAGAAATATTTTGTGGCTGGCTTTACCATTTACTAATATGTAGTACCACTTGCTCTGAAACTGCTTTATGAAATACGTTATGGACTTTTTAACACTGTTATAGAGAAAGTGTGATATTTGTACAAGTAAGCATTATCTCTTTGGAAGAGACTTAGGCTGAATTAAAGTTTCAGGGAATCTTCCTTTCAGCCATTAATCTCGGATGTAGTACGTGGGTTTGAGTTTGCGAACAAAGGTGGCGGTAAAATAGTACTACTGAAGCAAAATATAGGCATTTTTATTTAGTCAATTTCTAAAACATCCACTATTTCACTGCCTCTGTCGTTAATAATTAGTTATTATATTAACATGCAGCCAAACACATATTATTCAGATTGTACGAAAAAAATTTACGTATACTATTGAAGCATCATTTTTCAGGTTTTAAAATATAAATTACAATCTAAGTTACATCCTTTTGACTTCTAGCCTAATATTAATTGAGTAATAATTTATAATGGACACAATGTAAATTAAGATACACTCTAATAAACTGATATGTTATCGAGCTAATTTACATACGTAATAGAACTTGGACATATATGAAATTTATAAGGAATGGGTCTGTGTTATTACAGCTATCATAAAAAAGGCAAATGAGTGAAACAAAAGCAATTAATTTTTTACAGGGGGTTTTAATATTATAAATATAGTTCTAAAGAAAATCTCTTTAATATTTAGACACTATTGATAATATATGACTCACTGTATTCTTTTTAATAGCATAATACTTACAATTATACTTTTTCCCCAATGTGCTTTAGCCTAACTGTTATTGTATATTCTATTTATGAGGAAATGATTGACTCAGTCAGTCAGGCTGAAAGTCACATTCAGACACAATTAAGTGGATCAAGATTTTCGGTCCCAGAAATACTTATCATATGACTCATACAGTAGACGAAAATCTTCTAATATAGTTTTTTAGTACTATTTTATTACGTTCTTTAGTAGAATGATTCAGATTTCTATACTGGCTCCAATGTTTAAAAAGAAATGTATTTGAGGTATTACATGTAAAATACGCTGGACTTGTAAATTCCTATCTTCACACAGTCTACTAATACGACCAAGTGGAAAATGTCGTATGAAAATATTATGTAATACATATTTCATAAATCCGCGCAATCAGGTTTACAAACCAATATTTTTTTTCAACCTCGACATATATGATACATGGTAGATCTCATTACACGGTGGATACTTAAACTAAAATTTTTGTAAGGAATTAAATTTAATTCTTACGTTTCAGTTTTTTAACAAATGAGTGTTCTGTATATACCATGGCAAACGTAATGTGTCCCAGGGTAATGCATAGCTTATTTTAAACTGAATATTTGAGATACTTTTTCATCATCATGTGACCATATAGAGAATTAGTAACAAGGATGTCAGCCGTGAGCGCAAACATATATGTTGTTGCTTGTATTACAGAAGGTTGCATTGATGTAAACTTAATGTACAATACGCTTTTTTAATTACTAAAATTACGACATTGTTTGCGCAAATCAAATATAAAATATTCTCTTTCTTGTCACCGCGATCATGTGATATTTAAAAATACAAACCTATATCCTACTATATTTTACATAATATATAAAAATTAATTACAACTGGTGTTAGTTTATATATTATATTTCACGTACACATTTACGATTACACAGGAAAAACTAGCAGATACATTGCAGAAAGGCCATTTTTACATAAACTACGTAGATCATTAACCACTCAATGAAGTGTGTTGTATTAAAATGCCAAGATTCAAATTTAAAAAGTGAAAAAATGTCTATTACTATTTTTAAAAGATAAGTTTACGGTCCTTTAACCATTTTCAAACAATATACAATCATGGAAAACACATAAATATTTTAATTTACAAACCTATATCATTTATAATTTTAATAACCTATATAATTTATGACTTTTATTAATAACCCTTGTTTTATTATATTGCGTGTATGAATTTAACGTGTTGTTTTTCTGATATATGAAATATTAAGAAATATGTTGTATTATATCATCATTGATGGTTTTTCAGTGCCTTGTACCTATATTTATAATCACACCTGTTAAAAACAAACGCATAATATTCATTGCTGTCTTAAAAATATTCTTGTACATTTAATTCCTACTTTTTTACAAACCCCTACACTTGAAATGTCGTATTACCTGACATGCTTAACGATTATTTGAATATTAGCGTAATTGATGATATAAAACCGTCATTTTATTCAAGGGTATGTCTTTGTGCGTCTACACAGATAAAGCTATACATAATTCTTTAGTATTTATGCCTAAAAATATATGTAATTTTGCTATAGCCTAAATTTAATAAATAATGGACTAATTTTACAACGCTATACATTTTCATGTTGTCGTTAGCTCATTTAAATCGACCACAGATAAAAATCTATAATACCTTTACGTGTAGAAGAATTACGGATACATTTTGATGATGGTTGAAGCTATAAGACTGGAACAATGGCAAAAGCACATACAGTATATCACAATGGCAAGCATAGCGCCAATATTTTTACACCTCTGAAGCCAACAAAGGGCAAAAGCACATACAGTATATCACAATGGCAAGCATAGCGCCAATATTTTTACACCTCTGAAGCCAACAAAGGGATCTGTAATAACACGAGGCATTATACAGTCCCGTATATCGCATTCCTGAAAATATCATTCCACGCTCTCAATAGGCATGGGATTAATACAAAGATTTAATGTTGGTCATATTATGAGATTTTTATATGGTTGTTACTGTTCAGTTTTTAAAACTATTTCCAATTTATATCTCATGATAGTGTAAAAAGCACTCGCTCTGGTTCTCGTACCTTAAGAATGCCCCAACACAGGACTGTAGTATTTGATAAATCTGTTCAAGTGATGGGTTGTCGTCTGTGGAACTCCCTCCCCCCAGAAATCACTTCCATTGAGGGAGATCGGCGGTTTGTGGCGGCACTGAGACGTTTGTACCATGAACGGTTGGTCGGGGCGGGTCCGTCCTAGGGGTCTGTGGGTGTGGTGCTGGCATTGTGTGTGAGGAGTGTGAGTGAGATAAAACACCATAAATGTTATTTATTTCTAAAATATTCTTATTATTTATTTATAAATTATTGTTATTAGGTATTATTAATAGTTATTGGTTCTTATTAATAATGTAAGTTGTAATATTATTTTGTGTTATGATTGTATAACTATATATATATATATATATATATTTAATTATCATATTTATAATTGTTTAGTGTTTAGATTAATGTTTAATTTTATGTCTTTAGTAACAGTAGATTAGTGTTAATATTAATTTAGTTAATATTTGGTTAATAATTATTGTTCAGACAGGTTAAGTGTAAGAAAGGGCCATGATGCCCTAACTTTGCCTGTTTAAATAAACAATTTTTCATTTGATTTCAGATTTAAATACATTCATCACAGAATGTGAAAAAGTAACAATAGCACTATCAGACAGCTTTGTTTATTTTTCTTAGTTTGCAAAATAAAAATACAGTTTGGCATCAAACAATGGAAATAATAAACCTATATCTACCATTTTATATAGCAGCAATATATTACAAGGAAATTAAGAATATCGTAATTCAGAAGGCTAAATCAGACTAAGAAGACTTCTAATCTAATAAGTGGGCTGGGGGATTTACTTTTCTTTCTGTTAGCACCATGTTTTTATAACAAACATACTTGGAGTCTTTAATTTTTTATAGTTTATGTCTTTTTGGTTATAGAGCATGTCACTCCAAGGGATTTACACTGAGCATTAGTGAATACTTTTACGTTTTCTTATGGATAACTAACAAGACAGTTACAGAATAAATCAAGCTTTGAACAAACCTTTAACATACTAGCACGTGTAACCTAACTATCACAATGAAATTACCTTGAAATTTACCATGCAACATCACCAAAACCTGTTTAGCCTCATGAAATGTGGTATACTACTTCCTTGTAAACCTAAATTTTGAGACCAATGTGTGATTTTTAATTCACCCCTTTTATTCTAAGGTCGCAAAAATAAAAAAATGTGCTTTTTTACTTTAACAGGTTTATAATTTTTTTTACATTATGGCTATTGGTAACATCGCAAATAATACAAACAGAGCCTTACCGGTAGGTTACTATTAAATCAATTACTACTCGTACATATACTTCACAGTATTTCAGCAAAATGTGACACACTTGGTGATTTTTTAGAAAATGGAAACATTAGGATAAATTTAGATTTATTTGATTGAGGACTTACAATTTTATTATTTGATTAAAGTTTATATTTTACCTCATATTAAAATCTTAGCAACTTAATAAAATTGCATTGAATAGTGTTGTTTATTTATTTTATGGAAATGTATTGGCTAAGTATCTGTAGTTAAAATTATCCAAAAATTTAAATTTATCTTTATATTTCACGTGTTTGTTTAGTTTTGACCACATAAAATAGTAATCATAGTTAAAACACTACCATTTACAGGACAAAAGGTATCTCTAACAATACATATTTGTAGTAGGTATTTTAAAAAATATGTTGTTTTCTCTCACTTATAATATTTCATAAATAATTTAAATATATAGAATAATTAGTAATCATTAAAAAAGCATATTTTCAATAAAATTTTAAATATTTGAAATAATCATAGCAATAAGGATAGACTAAGACAAAAATTCTAGAAAAAAAGAAACGTTGTATTTGTCGTGCGTTAGTTACTTACATCCTTTTATATTATGTAAGATTGGATTTTTCATACCATAATTCTTGCTGTAAAGAGTATGAATGGTTGGTTAACTGAAAAAGCTATATTGAGGTTTATTGTGTTTACTTGTTTTATAACATTGCATCTTTTTATTATACTTTTCTGCTACGACTGAGGGAAACATGGAATGTGAGTCCAAAATATGTAAAATGTATATATCTATATATATATATATATATATACACATACGTATATGCAGATATATATATATATATATATATATATATATATATATACACATACGTATATGCAATATATATATATATATATATATATATATATATATATATATATATATATACATATTGTTTTTCATATGTG
The DNA here is from genome assembly GCF_021130785.1 of Homalodisca vitripennis. Classification (NCBI taxonomy): domain Eukaryota; kingdom Metazoa; phylum Arthropoda; class Insecta; order Hemiptera; family Cicadellidae; genus Homalodisca; species Homalodisca vitripennis. The sequence goes on from NC_060208.1 coordinate 230,220,902, forward strand.
TCATCTAGTTTTATTTTTATTTGACTGTAATGTTAAAGTAGATTCTTATGGTTTCTTTACATTTACAATGGTAATACGCAACCCACAATTGCCTGTCTTGTGAGAGTCATCGAGTTTAGTGCTACAGTCGTTTACATATTTAAGTGAGAACTTGAATATGCAAACGTTTGCTACAGAGAGAATGTATGGCAGAGCTCGTTCAAAGGACCAAATGAATAAAAAATAACATTTAATATAGACCTTGCTTAACATGGCTTCTCGTATAATTTGACTTCACAGTAATAAAACCGAATTTTATTTGGTCTAATTTATTAAAGATAAATAGAATTAAGTCAGCAGTTTACAGTTAAATGTCAGTTATTTATTTATATTGTAATTTCTTTTTTAGTCAAAGGTTTAACCTTACATATTATTACAAGTTTTACTTCCATTTTTTTAATGTGTATATATATATATATATATATATATATATATATACATTTATTATCAATATATTAGGAAAATGTTGGTATATAAATTGAGTCATACGGTTTCAAGTCTCAGCGTTTATGCGGTATAATTATATTGAATGAATTTACATATGGATTTATATCTAGGTTAGTTATGAGAGTAACCTCTGTTTACAACTAGAGCAAAAAATTTAAAATAAAATAACGTTTTCTGATATTGTATTGTGAGTGATACTAAAATTATCATACTAAACACATTTTGTAGTCTCTTAAGATCCAAATTACGAAGGACTAAAAGCAATAAATTCGTAGATGAATGCTTTTTACAAAGGATCAGATCCCAAACGGTTCTCTGACAAAATAACTATTTAATTCATCTAAGTCAATCTCACTCTTCCAAAACGACTATAGCAAGTTCTTGAATTGACGAGATGTTAAAAAATACATAATCTAAATTGAACATATAATCTTTTTTTATTACATGTAGAATAAATACATAACAAATTTGTATTAGATTTTATAGGTATTTTATTCAATTAAAGACTAATTGTTTGCCCACTGTAACCGGTAGTTACGGGTACGTAGCTTGTATTACATTGTAATAAGGTGGTCTTGCTCTAATATGGGATCTCGGTAAGACGTGATCCCAGATCTATATTCTCACTCATTCAGATTATCCTTAAATATCCAGAAAACGCATGCAGTTGGTGTGTATTATTAAGGATCCTTAAGGCCTTCTTAAAATCCAATCTAGCTGTCAGTGTGCTAGTGCCTAGAAATTCCTTAAGAAAGAATTCCTAGGCTCTTGATGGATACGTTTTTTTTGTTGTTCGGAAACGTACTATATTTATTTTAGGATCATAAGATCAAAGGGAAGTACGTCCAAATGGAACTCTGAGTTATAGCTCTTTCATTAGGGTTTTACATGTTCTTTGAGAATCTCAATTGTATTGTTTCATTATACATGCTATTTTAGATTATTCTTAAAAAATAATAATATTCAATTTCTGCAAAAAAGCTGGAAGCATTTTGTTTAGGCTCTACAATTTTTGCAAATTAAAACTTTTCGATTAAAAAACGATCTATAGAACTATAGCATATATAGTTATTTTCCTGTACTAATTTAAATGATTTTAATCTTTGTTTATGATAAATTTATTTATATTTATTTCCTGTCATTTTTTTACTATTCCCTTACAGTCACTGTTGAATTGAAAGTATGCTTACGAATTTTTTAATTATTGTAGTAATAATATATTTTTTTGTTCAACTACAATTTATGTAATAAGAAAACCATGAAAAGTGACATCACATTCCACGATGTACATAATAAAATATAATCTTGTTTGGCAAATATTTAGAGTTGTCGGTTAGTTTACTGCTTTGTGGAAGCTGTCTAGGGGATAAGTAACATAAGAACAGAGTCGTCCCAACAATAGAGCTGTCAAGAGTTCTATGAGATGTAAGTCAACAAAACAAATTAAATGAGACTTTAGTCTTGATTGTTCATTTATAATTGTATTAAACTTTATGTATTTTAAACTTAAGAACTTGTTAACAATTGGTTTCCTACTTCATAGTTTTTAAAAGTGGTTTTTAAATTTGACTGTGAAAACTGAGATTAATCCTTTTAGACTACTCAGGTATTTAATTTCCAAAGGATTTTCGTTTTAGATTTATTGTCCAACAACATGGTTAATTAGTTAAAATAGAGAGAATGTAACACTTAAGTAATACAATTCTATACTCTATATCTCATGTTATTATTAATACGTGTACAAGTTACAAATTAGTTTCATTCTTCTTCAAGTTATTGAAATTTTGTCTTGAAAACAAGCGTGAAACATATTATAAGAAATCTCTTTTTAGTAACTAAATTTGAACTGTTAAACTCAAAATTATAATTCTAATAGAATTTTTTTAGAGATATTCCTTTTTTTATAATTTCCATTTTATAATTAGGAAATGCAGTGAGTTAAAAGTTCACAACTCTTTTAGTAAAACTATTATAACAGGATTACTGCACTCTTACGTTTAGTACATGAATGTTAAGACACCTCTCTTAGTTGTTTTTAAAGAAATAGGCTTCTCAGACTTGCAAATGTAAATATATTTACTAGATTTGAAAAACAAAATAAACTCAACTATAGTACCATAAATATCCTAGAGTGAAATAAAATTAAAATAGTCGAAAGTAGACGTTTTATGAACGTAGTAGATCTGTCTATGTATACTTCCTCAGATGGAAAAACAAAACTAGGAAATTCATCTATTGCAACATAAATACCTTAGAATAAATACGGATAAATACCTTTCAACGGTTATACGTGTACATATATTAATTGAAAAAACATGTTTTTAAATAATAATCAAACCATTACACAAAATTATTAATGAAACAATATAATTTAAATTTACAAAGTATCTCTATAAACAAAATATCCAAAAGCAATAATACAAATAAAACACAAATAAATGTTTCATATACATAATTTTTTAATACATAAAGTTTTTTGAAAATTTGTCCTAAAAAATGTTTATAAGCTACTCATGTGTACACTGAGTAAGTTTGGCAAACGCAAAATGAAGTCATACTCTACGGGGATCTCTGAGGAAAAAATATGGTGGAATACAATCATTTTGAAATTTGGGCAATAAAATTTTCACAATACAGATGTGAAGTATAAATTATTCTAATTCCTAAGACAGCTAACATTTTCAATTTTTATTTTGTATATTAACATTTGCAAGCTAATATCTTTAGAATACATATAATCTTTTCAGATAAAACTTATTAAGAACTATAGAGTAGAATAAAGGTGTTGGTGAATTAAAGGTTTGTTTTTGTCCATTGATCTCTGGTTACGTGTGGGGAATAAATTGTGGCCTGAAACAGAGGTCGTTGTAAAGCATTACTCAATAGATTACCTTCATTTGTAATATGGCAACTGGTGATATATGATTATTACGTATTAATACATGCCAAAATAGTGGCATTACACAAAGATAGTAGTGGAAAATAGTGGTTGGAACAAAAGAATTCGTGTATCCGTACTTTATTGTATGTTTCAGTACAAATATATGGACATAATCAGCTCAATAAATAATTGAGTGGTCAACGAAGTATATAAATGTGGGAATTATAACATATATTGGAATGAAATGACTATTCATTAAACCGACCTTGATTGTTGGATTTAAAACCACTAGCGTACACGAAGATGTCCTTAAAATTGGGAAATAACAGATTAATTTATTGAAACATTTCATAGGAATTCGAAGAATAGATAGAACAATTGTACGTATTACTTAGTCTACAACGTGTCTTTGGTTAATTTGGATGTGTTTTGTATAAATTTTTGCTTTACCCTACTTTAATAATCTCATAATGAATATATTTCAAAAAACATGTTGAGATAGGATACTCATGGATGGGACTCATGACATGGATTCCCAGATACTCTACATTTTGCAGAGGTAATACAACACAAAGTATAATACCCCGACTATATTATTTGAGCATGATTACAGGTAAGTAAATAATTTTATTTAGATAAGTTTATACATCATAACTACGTTTTATGTCAATAAAGTTACACTTTCCCATTTCATTTTAGTATTTTTAAAATATATTTATCCTAATTAAATAACAAAATATTTTAAAACCCTCTCTACTCCCTTATGCACTTCGAATTGCAAAATTAAAAAATATAAACTCTATTATTTTACTTTTCCAGATTATATAAAAAAATAAGGACGTTTAGTGTCCTTATGTTATAAAATGTGAACACCGCATAATATTTTAATATATCCTGTTCTTCAGTGGAATCCTTAAGATGTATGTTTAAGCAAACACATAAATCAAACATCTAGTAAGTTTGAAGAGACGTACTCACCGATATAAGTAACAACTAAAAGTGTTTCACGTCTCAAGTTTTCCAGCATGTACCTGAGGATATAAGGTGATTGGAGTAGGTACTAAACGTATCACTGCATATAACAAGTTTACTCAACAACACATCCCTTAAAAAACAGGACAGTAACCTTTTAATTCTTTAAAATGCTGGTAAACTCCAAGTCCTGTGTAGTTTTAATTTGTTTTTACTATATTTCTATTATTATAATTGAAATTGATCCTTTGTGTATTTTTAATAGCGCTAGTCCAATAGCTTTTATAAATGTATTCTGTCGTATGGTATTCTCGGACAAGTGTAATTCACCGTCCCCAACATATGATGAAAGACGCTCGGTAGCAGAATATATAAGGGGTTGTCTTCATATTTCCGGAGTGCCGCATAGTTGTTACTATGCCAACATTTGAAACTATAAATCCAAGGAACCACTTCTGTGGATCGATTCCTTCATATGGCTTCAGATGATTTAATACCCTGAAAATCTTACTTTCTTCATAATGTATACGAGATATAGTTACAAAATTTCTAAATGGTGAGCACTCTAATTTGCTAAACGTTTTCATAATTTTAAAACGTTGTGTTTTAATTCTCAATATCGGCGAAATATACTTAAATTAACTATGCACTATCTGACCTCTCTTCAGGTTTCAATTTTAGAATTTAGTAATACGAACTTGACTTTTTCCTTATTTGCAATGTTCATTATCATGCAATTTTAACTTTGTTTTCAGTCATATGATAATGAGAGGTGTCTCATTTTAAAGATGTAATTAATACGTATCAAAACGTATTCGTTTTTCCAGTTTTAATTTTTTGGGGGTTTTGCAGGAAAATATCAAAACTTTTTCCTGATTTATCGTTGAAATAATAAAAATGTATACACTTATATATATATATATATATATATATATATATATATATATATGCATATACGTATATATATAAATATTATATACGCATAAACAGGTTATATATAACATATTAAATATACATATACCAGGTATATATATATATACATATATATTGTTTTTAAGAATAAGAAAGACATGGGTCAAAAATTATAGAAAACTTTATGTTACGCTTTGTATTAAAAGGCGATACGGCAAATCGTAACATTTTTTAAAACCTACATGTAATTTGTTGGTAATTATTTACATAATGTAATATAAGTATTATTACAGAAGTAAAATGCATATGTGTTAGTTACAGCACAGTTAAACACTATTAGAACTGAATTTTAAAGAGAATCTCGTTTCATAGCAAAATGAGGCAGAAAACTGACTGTTGCGAAATTAACGAAATTGATTTAAAACACCAATATATGAACTTATGGTGATTTCATTATAGGTCTTTTATTTTATTTAAGGTCTTTAGCATTATATTACACTAATCCAACAATTTGCTGGAACACACGACACATACAGGAACAGGAACAACATAAACACATACACAAGCATTTAGAAAATGTAGATATCTTATTAATTAGGTATTTAAGAATATACTCTTATTTATTGCTTTTAATGTATATTTTCTTTTAATCTAGACCCAATTTATTACTCAGTGAATATTAAAAAATTAGAGAATATGTGAATTAAACTGAAGAAGATGACTTGTTAACTGAAAAGGTTTTACATTTTTCAATATTAAAATATCACATATTTCATAGAACATTCTTGTGATAAAATATTGAGATATTTTATAGATTTATGAATAATTATTGTCACTGACATTCTGTTTATAAAAGCCTGAACATGTATGGTAATGACGTCAAAGGAATGTCATTTTAATAATTATTCAAAACTGTGCTAAGAATTTTACAAATCGTTCAGCTTCTGACACACACAATTAAATTTTAATTAATATTTTCTGAAAACTTTTCTAAAGTTCTCATATTTTGCATAGAAGCGTCCCCCAGAATATAATTTTAATCTTCATTTTGTAATTTAATTAAAGGATTCTTTATTATTTACTAATTGGAAGCTAAACGTAAACAGGAACCGCAATGTCCTTTTGTTTATTTAACGGCTAATGTCATTAATATATTCATTATTCTCAAGTTCATATTTAAGTATTCAAAGACTGGGAAAACGCCAAAGGGTGCATTGACGTTTTGTATTGTTACCATTAGTAACCTCTCATATAAAATTTAAACAAAAATATCCTCAATAAAATTAGCTCATTTCTGAACCCGTTTAGCAAACATTTGAACGTTTCCTAATCTTTAAAATTGCATTTCACTCCAACAGATTCATGTTTTGTAATTCGTATAGATTATACAAACAACATACGAGTAGACGATAACCAACTATTACACTCTATTGGGGTCGAAGAAGTACGTCACTGATGGTCAATAAGGCAAGGTTCGGTAATAAAAAAAGGCTTAAGATTAAGTCTACTATGAATAGTTAATACTTTGGTATTCTCAACGCGCAATTTTGAGGCAATTTCGGTAACTTTATTTTTTACATAATATATGTGTAATTTTTCTTAATTGTTTGGAAACCAAATAAATACATCCCCAACATTATGTGAAGCTGATAGCATTAAGTGAATGCGTTTTGCTCTACAACAAATTATTTATACTTAATAATACTGCACTAAATTACTGTATTCTGCTGATAGTCAAATTGGATTGATTCTTTTCGAGAACATACTCTCGGCCAGAATTTGATGGCTGTCATTAATAGATATGGCCAGAGTAATTTTTTATTCAGTTTAATAAAATAATCATTTATTTTTAAATCCCTTCGAGTTAGAAGACATACTTCCGGGTCAAAATATGATGTTTAGTCTACTTTCTTAGTATACAAGTACAGAGTAATATTAGGTTGTGTTCATCAAACAGTCGTTTATGCTTTAAACTCTTCTGGAACTCTCGAGATTTCTATAGACAAAACTCCCTCTAGAAAAAATCCTTATTATTTTAACCTCCGGTAATTTAAAGAATATTATATGTATATAATCTATAAAAAGAAGAATTTATTAAGAGATTCCTAAATTATGTTTAGCAATCTTCAACTATTTTTTTCAGCAGAAAGGTTATAATAACAGAAAATTAAGCACAATGGAGTTACATGTGAATCTGTAGCACATATTTTATGTCTAAAATGTAGTGATAACATAAGTGGAATGATTATTTTTCAAACATACAAAATTAGGACTATACCGAACAAATTTTTAAAATGAGGTATCCAGTTTGAGGAAGATTCTCCGTCAGTGCAAGGTGTAGATACGCAATACTTCAACTATGCAACTATTGGCTGAAGTTTGAAAAGAACTTTCATTCAGAATATTGATTTTTAATGGAATAGTTAAACCTGATAGTAGACATATACGAATCAAGGGTTGGGTTTACTAGTTGATATGAATAATTCATTCAAAATTATAGTATGCACAAAGAAAACTATTCAATTAGATGGAATTGACCTCTCAGGCAATCAATTGCAACAGTAAATATTATTTAAAATCTTCACTAAACCCAGAGAAAATATTGAAAATTTTCTGCACCGCAATAGAGATTGTGTCCTCCCAAAAAAATACTCGAAAGCACTTAATTTCAAAATAAACTTCTTTGACTGTACAACGTAAATATTCCGGAATCACAAATTGTGAAGTGAATTAAAAACTCGTGTCTACAGTCCATAGTTAAGTAAGGAAAACATGGCGCATAACTGAAACCAATCTAAAGTTTCAGTATAATCATGCTAAAAGCAACTTTATAATGAGCAGATCGAGAGAGACGCCCGTATTAGTTTCCACTTATGAGTGTATCACGGATAACAAGCAATTCAACTGTAGAGGTTTAGCTGCTTTAGTTTACCCTGTGTCTTTAGTTTGGATTATATAAAGAACTTTAGTGTCTTTGGTTACGTGGCTCTAGAGAAAGGCTAAGGTAGGCATTTTTCCCTTATTCTGCCTGTGGTCCGATACAATGTACAAGGTATTTTAACATACTAAATAAACAGTGTTATTTATTTATTTTTACCCTAAAACACAGCCTAACTTAGACTTAACATAAAGTAGCCTCTGCAACTTCCAATTTAAACTAAAATTACTGATTAAAAACAAACTAAAAGTTTTAATAATGGCGGGTAGTAAAAATCCGTTAGAGGCTGATTAATTTAAAATTACTGTATAGTATGTCGGTAAATTCACTCAACTATGTAATTAAATAGTACATGTAAAAATGATACCTATTCTGTGTACAGAATCGGTCCATTTTTATATATTAACCATTGTCTAATTAAATTCCTTATGACTAACTTTTTATATTATCACTTTTTATTATTTTATAAAATACGCTCTCTTTAATTGTTAATTGCAACATTATAATTTCACTGTACTAAATATGTTACAGTATAAAGTTACTGTTTTTGAAGGCAAGGGGTTGTTGTACCCATCAAGAATACAACCTACAACGAACCCTACCCTTTAAATTCTCAATACAACCTTCATTTATCCAAAAGGTCTTCCACAGGACAATTTATTTCTATTTTTGTTATATAAGAATTTTTATATTACGTATTTTTTTAAAAATTTAGTTTCTATTAAATTATATCAAGCCGATTATAAATGAACTCCAGCTAATAGATTTGATGACAAGTTGTTTTTAAGTTGCATAAACATATAGTTTAACATGATGTAAAATACTGAAACTACATAACTTTCATTGTTTAAGTTTCTTCCAGACCTTTGCATATAAATACTGTAGTAAAATAGCTTTGACTTATTTTTTTTAATGTGAGAAAAAAATAACAATTATAAGTACGTAACGTCATACCATACAAAGTATGACTAACACTTATTTATAATATATATATATATATATATATATATATATATATATATATATATATATATATATATATATATTTAAATTGCCGATATGTGTTCAATAATATTAAGTTGCAATAAAGTACGAAAATTGGCTTAAACAAGATTTTTTCATCGTTGAGCAACGATAGAATTAAAATTTTTACTTCCCCATTTATACCACGACTTTTATAATCCTAATCTCTAAGCTCTTTAAAATTGTTTTTGCAAAATTTACAATTAATTGGGAATATTTAAGGGTAAGTGATATTTTCCCAATGTTTTTGACTTTATAAGGAGTCTCATAAATGCAAACTAGTGCATATTTCACTTCGTGATGTAAATTTGAAGTCTGCCCCAATTTTACCTACAGTAACTACAACTTGTAGGTGATACATATATTATACAGCAGCCCTATTTAAGTGAACAGTTTATAGATCCAAAATAACATTCAAAGGTTTTTTTGTTCTAACAAAGAACTGTCTGATTTAATTTTTATTGTTTTAAAGCTATATTATGACATAAAACCAACTGTACATTCTCTAACGAAAAGTTAATACAATAGATTTTTATTTCTTTAAGATTTATATTAAATATCATCAGAAATGTCTACATGTCTATTTAGAATAGAATAATACAGTACAATTATCTGGAATAAAGGAAGTTAATCGCAGAAGGACGTGCAACCGTAAGTAGCTCTCATTATATTACTTCATAAACGAATTTGTGACCAGCATACCATCTCTGAATCCAATTACTGTTTGTCATGTCTCAGTTACAACCGTCCATCAGTAAGATTATTACTAAAAAGAATGATGCTATCAAAATTATTATATTGCCTGGATGAAACCTTTTTTGTAATTATATGTATTTATAGCCAACTAATACGATACAAATTTGATAGCACTAACTGCTTTTGGAAGGCTGATTTTAATTATCTTATTTAATAAGTATTTTCTGTTTAATGGACGCTGTATTGTTAAATTGAAGTATAACACGTTACTTGTTGGGACGTTTGGTTGCGCTATCAGTACCATTAGATAAATGCCAAACTGTAAATAATGACAGAGCCGAAGCTGCATATTTTTCCTAAGTCCTAACATTGCCGTATTTCGCACCAATGAACTCTGTCAATTTAAAATTTTATTTCGACCTGACTCTAATTTATTTTGTATATAATACAGAAGTAATTAATAATTAGTATTATAGTCACTGTATTTTATACCAATTATAGAACCGTAGTTAATAACTTGTTTATTAGACGCATAAGCACAAACCAAAACAATTTTATATATGCCACGTGTTGTATGTTCAGTCAAATTACTTTTCCCTAAATTAAATAAAAACGTCAATATTGCCATGATTTTATAAAAGGATATTAATATAACTTACACATACAATTTTAAAACCACAACCAACAAAAATAATATTTCATATTATTTCAAGTTAAGACAATCAAACAATTATTTTTATGTTAGAAACAAAAAAGCAAAATTTTATAAAAGAACACTAAAGTCTGCATGGACCTTTCTAATCAATTACCACGTAATGATGAACAAATGAATATTATTTTGACATTTGATATTTTTAAAATTTTAAAATTTTAGAATTTTGTAAGCAAAAATATTGATTATTTAAAATTAAATTATTATTCTCTTTAATGTTAAATTTTGTATGATACTCTAATTGGTTAATCTGTTTCGTGGTATTCTTAAACAGTACGCAATTTTAGTAACATTCTTAATATATTATTCATTTCAAGGACATTACATTTCAAACCTAGTTCTTTAACCTGTTCCTTTTTGGCAGATCTCTTTGTCAATAATCTTATAAATAACTATCAGCCAACATCTTTCCTCTGATATTGGAGCTCCTATAAATCGATTTTGTTTATCTGACATTAATGATAGACTAAGAAAACGTTAAACGATGCGTCGTCGCGTGTTGGACACACGCCTATAAAACAAACCACCGGTAATATTGGGATCCATTTTGTCTGAAACATTTCGACAGTTTGCTCCTACGGTGAGGGATAGCTTGCGATAAAGACACATTTTCAATCGAAATATTTGTCAAAAAGTAACTAGTTGCTCTGTCAACGTAAATGAACAAGTTTTAATGTTCATGTTTTAAGTAGAGTGTTTATCGAGTCTGAAAAAACTAGTTAAACCGATAGACGCAACAGCTAAATCTTCAAACTGTTAGCCGGCTCTGGGCCAAACAAACCCCACGTAACCCTTCTTAACTGTCGCTCTGAGTACTCACGTGCATGGGCCAAATAACTGTGACTAACCTAGCAATCATCTGTGTATACGTACAGCGACAGTGATTGGAACAGTGGAAAGACATTGATGACAACTGGTTACAACCGGAAGCAGTAACTGCACAAAAGCGGCATCTGTATACTCAAAGCACGCCGATCTCCCGCTTGATCAACCGCCGAAATAGCTTACTGTGAGCGCCTGCAATAATAGAAATATTGTTACTACGCTCTGCAGGTTCCATATTGCACCTCGCTAGGTTTGAAACTTCGATTTTTCTATCATCCTTGTTTTGATCTCCATATTATTAATATTTTTGTTTTTGAATGCTATTTTTTATTTCAGTTGGTATTATTATTGATTGTTCTCTTTGTTACTATTTACTTCTGTTTTAAGTATGTGTAACATTAATTGTGAACTATTTCATTCTATTTATTGTGATCTGTCATTGTTATATTGTTTTCTTTAAAGCTTAGTTATTGTCTATGTCACTTGCCATAGTACTTACCGCAATTAATCAGCGGAAAGAAAAATTCAATTTAAGCGATCTTGAAAATGTACTTAATTATGTTAGGGCACTAGTTTCAAATTTTGTTTTAAATTTCAAAGAGGCTTCTGCCTAATTGAAACTCTCTACTCTAGCTGAGAGTGTTTTCTCTTTGTCGGCGAGTCTCTTGGAAACCTAAGTGGCGCTATCACAACAATATATGTCCTTGAATGAAAACTGTGGGAGTCTTTAAATGACAGTGAAGAAGTTCTCAAAAAATTTTACCAGGAGAAAAAAAGTAAAATCTAATAATGGAGTCAGCACTTTAGGAAGGGAGAACGTTTTGCTGTGCTTAGCGAGAAAATAAAACGGTTGAGGTCGATTAGAGTAACTACTATGAATGATAAAAGCGCATCTGAACATATTACAATTAGTTCTGAAGATCTAACACACAACCACACTGTAGGAGATGAGCACGTGGTTCATGTTTTACTAGCGTAAATACAGTTTACCTTTAGTACATAAGTTCACAACAAATATTTTATTCTACTTCTCTAAATATTTTAAACATCAATCTGGACTGGGACTTTTATCGCATTGATGTTTTCGTAACCTAAAAAACTACAATAATTCAGAGATATAACATTTCATTGAGAAAACATTTACTACAACAGAAATACTACAATAATGTCTCAAAATAAAATTGGTTAAATTGTGAACAGCGAGATATAAAGTAGTAGAAGGAAAAGATTGTATTTATATATGAAAGTCATGGGAAGTTAATAAGCTACACACTTCTAGGTGTGGTGGTGTGGAATATAGCGTCTTGCCTGTGTTGTGGCCTGGAGGTCAAACCCTCCACATAATTCATGACCTGAGCAGTCTCCCTGCGAATATGTCCTGAAGATGTTGTGGTAGTATTCATTGGGGACACCCTGAAGTGGATTCAAGGACTAGAAATAATTTTATCTCAACACCAGAGTTAGGATTCATACAATTAAATAAGCCTAGTGTGATTGTCTCAACCTGTGTCTCATTCGCTTCTGCGTGTCGCAGCTCGGCTCACAGGCATTTAATGTCAGCTTCCAACACTTCTATAGTTGTCAGTTTACGCTTGCGATCAGCCAATACAGTGTCTGTTTTCTCCTGACTCTCAATCTCAATCTGTCAATGTGACATGACACCTGTTTTAGTCTCTCCTTTTAAAATATTGCCTGTAAAATTTAATTATTTTAGTATTTTATTTTTTAAAATTAATTTATCCTTGAAACTTACATCAATGTTAATGCATCGACTCTCAACTGGGAATTTATTCTTGGTCCAAGTTCGTTAAAATTTTCGGGTTTCAATATTTTTAGGTTAGTGTGTGGGATGATTAGCTCACAAGTTTATCTCTATATATGGCTCTGATTGACTTTAATGAAGTAATGAGGTATGAAGCTAAGTAGATTACATCGTTATCAATAAAGTGCAACCCGTGAACAAGACTCAAAATATCTCGAGATCAACTCACCGGAGGCATTTTATAAAGACTTTAAAAATAATTATTATAACAATAATTATTAAATAGTCTTATAAAGTTGGATAAGAATCCATTACAATTAAACAATACTGTTTCACAGAATTTGTAGATATTATATTATAAAAAATAACTGAGAAAACTGTAATTAGGTACCATTAAAGGGAAGCTTGGCTATGACATAATCTTTCAATAACATGAAGATAATTCTATTTCCAAGTTATGGCAATACCAATATAATTATATTTTTCAAAGCAAAGGTAATTAATAATACAAGTATTTATTATATCTTTATTCAGCTTATAACTGTTTTTTAAATTATAAGTATGTATTTAATGTTTCTCATTGTTTCGATTTACACCTGGTGAAGGGATTTTAGATGTATACAGAACTCGTTCATTAAATTTAAAACTATTGGACATTGTAAATATTGTAATTCTTTTCTATAATACCAATTAGAAGTGCTCCTCTTTAAATGAAGAGCATCTTAAAGAAGTAAGTGATTTAGAGAGCAGAATGAGAAGCCATTACAACGGTCGTTACCACAGTGACTGTCTCAACGTTTATAAAGTTACATCAATATACAGTAAATTATGTTTCTTTAGAACGCCTAAATATCAACTGTAATCTTATTCTGGAGGATTCCCATAGGTTCAATTTCAGTCAAAACCATTACATGGCGGAAGATACAAGAGTGATAATAATAAGATCTCCATAAAACAAGTAATGAGTACATGCACTGCCTATCACTTAACAGGCTTCGTTTAGCTAGCGTGCAGCAAAATGTTTAGTTTGTGTGTAATTTAATTCTCATATTTAGCCTGTTTGTCACATATTAAAATATCATTTAACTTTACTCAGTCTGTTTAAAATTTAATTCTATTACGCTTTTATCTTTGTTATCATGGTAAATCATAAGAACATTTTTTATGTTCACTGACGCTTGACCGAATCCTATGGAGTGAAATGCATCATTAAACTCGGCGTTTCCTCTATAGAAATAAAGCATAATTCATAATTTCAAATTTCAATTATAGATCAGTATACTCTCGAGATATCGTGGGGTCAGCAGACATAGAGGCAGAAATGAATTTTTTCTCAGATCCACAAAGCTTCTGAAATACTCATTCAAAATTAAAGTTACATGCAGACATTATCTTTGCGTCTCAAGCAACATTGTGGGACTTAGTAACATAATGTCTTGAAATTTCGTACTGAGGTTTGTCAACAGCAAATACTAATAAGTCCCTGGGTTAGAAACCATGAATTTCTAAAGGCATCTGATAATATCGTAACGTTGTTGTAACTCCAGCGTCAGCCACAGTTAAGTGAGTTCATTTATCTTTAAAGCGACGTTTTCCTCTTTCCTACCAGTCTTCCATGTACGGAATGCACAAAGTTAGTGGTTTTCGTTTCCTATTAGAGTTGTTACTAATAAATCCTGATTCTCTAGCTTTATACTTTACTCCCAGATATTAATTACTGACACTTTGAAAAAGAGTACGGGATGTTTAAGATTATTAAGTCACATTTTGAATTTTTATAACTGCAACAGATCAGGATAAATAGTATCGTAAATATGTGCAAGCTATTCACAATTGATAAATGTCCTTTTCCGTAGTTTCAGAGACTCTGAAGTTGAAGGAAAGCCCAAAGTACTACTTACTGTGTAGTAAGTAGTAAGAAAACTCGTTTAAGTGTAATTTACTAACTAGTTAGAACCCCAGTAACGTAAATTCTTCAGACTAAAGCTACTTTAACTAAACACAACTTTCTCAGACACTTTAACATACACAGAGCACACCTGGACAGTTTAGAACTTCTTCAAATTAATGTTTTGGTTTTTAATTTTACAATTTACAAAACGAGTAACAATTTATTATTATTTAGCAATTATTGCAGCCATAATTAATCCGCAGTAGTTATAACACTTATACGGTGAAGTAATCACAAATCAAACCTAGAGTTTTAATATGTTAAGACACCTTTTATAGAAATAACATTATAAACACATCATATACCTAAATTATAAAGTTCTTTATATAGAATTTGCTTATGATTAAGTATCAAGCAGTTATTGAAAATAGAGAAAGATTGAAGTATAAAATATAAATGTTGGTCTGCAAATAAAACAAACTTTATTTGAGTTACTAATAACTTAAATACCTTTACAAAATACTTACAAAATCCGCAATATTTTTATAACACTATTATTATGCATAAAAGTGCCCAAAGATTTCCTATGAAGGCAATGCCATAAATAATTTTTATGTAAAACCTAAAACTTTGATGAAGAAACTAAACACTCGTAACAGGAGGGGAATTAACTGTTCCTTAAAGAAGGCTGAACGTTTCTTCCATAGTCTTGAGTGTTTAGTTGTTTGTTTCTTCTGTTGGTGACAGTTGGACACTTATCTACACCAGTTGTTCTGAACTTTGAGTAAATATTCCTTGAGTCACTAATACGTTTAGTCTATAACAGCTTATATGGATTACAACTGGAACCGATGAAACTTAATTTATATCTCAGCAAAACATTAGGAGCTTAATAGTTTTGCAGCTACTTAATAACTTTCTTAATCCAATTCTTAATTATTATTTGACCAATACTGAAGTTTGATACTGAAGCTTGTAATAAATTAGGTCAATAGAGGGCTCAAGGGAGCTGAAGTGAAATAAAGGTTCACGCGAAAAAACAAACACGCGTAATATAGAACTTTTACACTGCCAAGAAACTGTCTTCAATTTTCAATTTACTAAATTACATTTATTGACCTCAAAATAAATGATTTTTTATTTATTGATATTTTAACGTAATTTTTACTTACAAATTGTTATCACCTTGATTATTATTTCTACCTTTAGATAAAAGGTTGTTTAGAATATATGTTACTAATTTAAAATATTAAAGTTTTTTGGTAAAATAATGAATATGTTTGCGCTCAATTAACAATAGTTTTGTTCTCATAAAATATTTGATAACTTCGATATATCTTTCAAAAATATAATGAAGCAACAAGATTACTTAGATATAGAACATAGTGAGCATCTATAACGATCATGTTGTGCATACTGGTTCCCAAAAGTAAATTTGAGTGCAATGAATTCATGAATAACCTGCATATATGGTCTTATTTATGATGTGGTATGGATTATTATCATGAGATGAACTTTCAGTAGGATTATTGATATCACAAGTGACCATACGAATATTTCCAGGCTACTGAAATGTGTAGATTAAAAAGTATCTACAGAATAGGGCTAATACTTATAATCTATATGAATGTAGTTACGTATCATCTATTATAATATTAATCATCTCTAAATAAGTTTCGGAAAGTTCTCTCGTACAATTGTCAACAATAACCCCAGGTAGAAATCCAAATCTTCATAATTTGTTATTGCACAGTTTGTTTATCTGAATAATTAAGAACATCAGTAAAACTTATCTTTATAAATTTAAATAACAGCTATGTGAAAATTGTTTTAGTCAATTACAGTCTAAATGTTTTTTTAATTTAATTTTTTTATAAAAGTACTAAACATTTCATACCGCAATTTAGAAGAGTTTCGTAGTACACAAGTTATGTAACTTTAATGATACTTTATATTTCTTATGATAATTCATATAGTTTCGCGGAGTGCACAGTTTTATATTTTAATAAGTATACAATAACATATCCATAATACGTACAAAATGTATAGTTTATTAAAAAAGGACTTTATACAAAGTTGTAAAATTTTCACAATTACATTACAACTGTTAATATACTGGATAGTTACGTTGATTTATAGTTTAATTTCTATTTTAATTACATTTAAATAACTCAAAAACGATTCTTAAACACTTTTGACGATGGCGTGAATTACTAAACTAAGTTTAGCGAATAAGCAATATAATTGTAGTAGGGAATATAGTATTTAAATATCGCTAATCAAACTGCACATGTAGCTATAGTAAAACTTGGTTTTCACATTAGCTTCTGGAGGGTGAATCTCACCAAGATAATAAAATCGTAATATCTAATTTTTCTCCACTGAAGTAATTCATTGGATGCGTTGAATATGTAATTACCTGTCTAATATAGTTTCCTTCTTGCCTTGGTATGGTCTCCTTTTATTTAGTATATAATATTTATTATGACAATTTATTAAGACAATTGTGTCCGTAAAGTGTAAACCTTCATCACCTGCTAGAGTATAATTGATTTCATCAGCTCTAGTAGTAAATCCTCTATTTCAAATTTGTACAGAAATAGTTACCATACAGTTTATCAAATATACACCAATTTAATCACTCTGCAGTATTGGAAGGGAACTGTGGTAGTATAGTGGAGTGAATTAAAAATTGAAGTTAAATACATTTTTACAAGCTGAAAGAATTGTTCCACTGAGTTATATATTCAAATACGATTGCACATGCAATGTAAGTCAAGCTAATTAGTAAAAATAGTAATATATGCTTCCACTATGATCTAACAACACAGAAAGCCTGAATTACGGTAAATGTTAACCAAATAACTAATTGATTGACAAGTTAGTAAATTACTAATTAATTGTAGTTGTGGTCATTGCAAACTGTAATAACAGGAAAATCTCCAGCAATATATACGTTGTAGTGAATAATGTGATCTCTCAGGGCTATTTATTTATAGGAATGGTGTGTATATCATGAGTATGATACCGGCCTGACCAGTAACATGAATATATAAAACTGTTAGATAATTTATAACGTTACTATAGTTCTAGATAAAATCTGCTTGAATCTAAATTTAGAATTATTAATTTCTTGAATTATACCTGATTAACTAAATAATATTGTTGTCAAACTGTTTTTAGCTTTTATGAGTATCGATTTATAAGGGGGTTGTAGGTATTTATTTTCATAAATAAATAACTAATATTGCTATTCGAAGTTCACTTAGACGAAGTTACATGTATAATAGCTGATCGAAGCCAATCGTTATCCCAATAAACTTTATTGCAAAACATAATTATGAGTAAATCTAATTGCCTTCATATCATTAAATTAATATAGTACATAGACATACTTTACATGTAACATGTGTCAATAACACATGTCACAAGAATTGTGCAGACTAAAATTTGTTAGAAGCATATGTCTTTTAGTCTTTTACACGTCACATTAATCAACTAATATTTTAATTATTATAATACATTCAATACATTTGTTTAGTATTTGTTAGTTTATTTTGTTCCTTAAAATATCAGCAGGATATTCATAAGGAATACATCTAACGCGATAGGTTTCAGAAATAGGTTTGTACGATTTCTGAATAATTACACGCGTTAAATAAGGGCACGAAGTATGATTTTTTGAACTTATTTAACAAGCACTGCTCTTACTGAATGTAGAGAAGACAGGTTGACCTAGTTCACACACCAAGCTCCGGTTATGACAAATTAGTGTTTGTGTGTGTTTGTGTAATATGTGTTATCTGGTTTTAAATACAAGACATAAGCCAATTTTGTTTAGATTTTACGCAGGATACCTAATTAATTTCCAATTAATTAAAAAAGACATTGCAATTCAAATTTTTGGAGTACTAAAAATTGGAATGCACGCTTACAAGAAGTCTGAGCTGAATTGAAATATCTTACAGTAAATTAGTAAAATCTTAACTAATTTTACAAGGATGGGACAAGAAAAATGACGAAATATGATTTTTTATTGTATCCTCTGTGCAATAATTTATAGATGGATAAACTGTTGAACTCGTGTCTCACAACTCGATATAGCATATTATATAAATCATACGTTATAAGGTAAGGAATTCTTCTAAATATATGATAAATATATATTTTTCATACTAAATTGTAATTAAGTGCTATATAATAGATTTAATTTAAATTTTCCAATTTATCCTAAATTGACGTTTTCTGACTTCAATTAAAGATTTACTAAAACTTTATTATGTTCTAATTATATAGTATGAGTATAAGATGTTTAAAAAGATAAATTTAAATCGGGCAATATATGATCTATGTAAAATATAATAGTGTATGGAAAAAAGTTTAATTTTATACTAGGCATTGAGCGTAGTGCATAAAACCCATTTTGAAAATAATATTATTTCACACACGTCTTTCGGTATTAAACCATCAGTGAGAACATTAACCCCTAATTAAATAATAAATTATTTATTATTTACTTCGAGGTGAATGGTAACATTAACACTAAATTGCGACATTGCAAATTTCACTGTTATGCTGATGCCTTAAAAATGTACTCACACTTTAACATTATCGAGATAGACCAGACTGTGAAATTATGGAATTAAGAGATACAACAACGTGTTAAATGGGCTTTAAAAAATGGACTTAAGCTTAACCCGGACAAAACCCAACCGATGATTGTCTGTCATCAACGACAAAAAAAAAAAAATACAACAACAATATCTATGGACGGAAAACCTTTACCATACTTTAAAAGGGTAAAAAGTCTAGGTCTGATCATACGCAACACACTTGGACGGACCGATGCAGTGGTGTACACCTGTAACAGGGTGTTCACTGATGTGCACACACTGAAACCAATGCAAGAAATGCTACCATTTCACATTCGACTTCTGTCGATCAAATCATTAGTATTTCCTGTAGCCCTTAGCATTAAACTGCAAAGAGTACAAATTTACTGTATTCGCTTTCTGTTTTATTTACGACGAAAGGATCATGTTAGGCCATATTGAATTAAATAAAAATTTTTAAAATTAGTTGATTAAAGATCTATTAGAATTTAGTCATTGTTGTACTCTATAATTAATACGGACTCACAAAAATATTTAATTTAAGTTTTTGCCGGGAACTCTCTCTCTCTCTCTCTCTCTCTCTCTCTCTCTTCTCTCTCTCTCTCTCTCTCTCTCTCTCTCTCTCTCTGTCATCGTGCGTTATGCTATCACCCATCTTAGTTGTCTTTTGACCGAAGTCGGTTTTACATATATTTTCTTTATCAGTAAAATAAGGCTAAATCAACTATACCACGAAATAAGAAAGATTTGAAAATTACAATCACAACACATACACACTTTTTGACATATTCTCTATCGAAACAGAATAACTCTCACTCGTGAAAAGTCAAATTAATTCAGTTTGAAACCGCGGGTAACTGCTAGTAGCAAATAAAATTATTATGAATTGTTATATTGTTAGATTTATGATAAAAAAAGTTTAAAATTCCGTTAATCATTACATTTTACAACATGCGGATTATGCTTTTATAACTTTAATCATGGCTATAAATAAAAACCTTTAAACAACCTTTAGTTAATGTTGAATGTGGTATTTATCCTAAAGGCCTAATCATGAAAAGTATTAAGCCAAACGCAATTTTGTGTTTTCTGTAGGAAGTTAAATAACATTCCATTGCTATTTTATATTACTTTGGTGATTTTATTGCGTATGCCTATTATTTCTATTTGCGTCTTATCTAGGAATTGATTGAACCTTAGTGGTTATTACAAAATCTTATTTTAAACGTAATATTAAACATTTATTTGTTATTTCTTTAATGTAAATTTTTTCTCTACCTTCGATTGTAGTAACCCATGACAAATAAATCAGTGAACTAATTAGGAAATTAATAGTAATATATCAATAAAATAATGTCATAATATAACACGCACTTGGATTCCGGAAAAATTCGGACTTTGGATTTTACGTTTATTTCTTTAACTAATTTACTCATACTTTATGACAGCTTTAGATCTAAGTCCATTCACAAACTCAGAAGTCCATGTATAGGATATTTAGTCATAACAGTTTTTTCCGTAAAATTTGAAGAGATTTAAAAGAGCATGCTTTATCCGTATGGTTTGAGTTGTAATTAATTATCTTTGCGAACTTTATTATTAATTGGACCCGTTATTTATTGGAATTTACTAATCTGTTAATCTCCCTAGCCAAAGGCAAAACCATATTTTTTAAGTTCACTAATGGGGGGTGTTTGTTTGCAATTAAATGGTTCTCTTTAATAAATAGATTATTAATGTGTTCAGATTGTTGAAAAGCTTTACTATATGTCAAATATATTCTAAATATTACTACTACTAATATTAAAAGCAGAATCTCAAATCCATTACTTATCCATTATCTTTTCACAGGGTTTATCTAAACATTTATATTTGCCATAGAAAACCATTTAGGCAAAATCACTAAATTTACTCATGACGTTTTTTACACAAGTTCATACATAAATTCAATTTCTTAACACATTGACTGGTTTTATACGTTCACTATAGTAACTTAATATTTGTCACATAAATAATAACACTAATCGAATTGGTTATGGAATGAGCACTACGAGACTATATAAGCCATCAGTCGCCCTGGTTTTATTGCTTCATAAACCGACCTGTGACAAGCGCACCATCGCTGAATCCAATTACTATCTTTATCATGTCATAGTGCCATCCGTCCATCAGAAGATTATTACTTAGACCATTATCATCACATGGTTGACAATTTCATCAAAGCTGACATTTAAGACAGCTTTAACTTAATGGAATAAAATGAAATAAGTTAGTCACAAATCCAAACATAAGACAAAAACTGTAAACATTAAATTTAATTAAGTAAAATTGCAAGTAAAATACCCTAAAAATTCTGACGGAATAAACATGTATAACAATTTCACGTCATGTTAATTTCTATCATCAATCGTTTTATCTTATAGAAAGCAACGATCTGACAAAGTTGACTTGTGTGGTTGAAAGGATTTTAAATCTATATTATAATTGACTACTATTCAATTAAGATGTTCACGGCAACAATGTATTTCCTGTCTTATTGCCGATAAATTTTTAAATAATAATGTAAAACCCATAATCGTGTATAGCTTCGGTAAACGTCTCGGAATAACAAAAAGTCTGTGTAGGGCTCGAAAATGTGCGTAACAAAATTATTAAAATGGGGTTTTAAATGTTTTTCCGTGTGCCGAAAGGGGTACCTTAGAATTCATTATCAGTAAAAATTAAGCAATCGTTCGCCCGACCATGTACTTGATATTCTAAGGTATTTATTTAAGCTATTGATTTTGTTTAAACAACTACCAAGACAGGCAAACAATACAAACGCAATAATGCAATTCATAGCAACGTGTACCCCATCAGGCACACGACGGAACCTGTGAAAGATCGCGTGTACCCGATGGGGTACACGTCGTCGTGAACATGTTAAAATCAAATCTTAATAATTTATCAATAATTTTTGCTGAACGGCATCAATGAAAACAATAAAACCCCAATTTTGGCACTATAGATACACTCTTACAGTAATATATATGGGTTTAGCACGGTGTATGTCTCAGTAGAAAAAATTGAGAGATTTAGAGATATCGGAATGGAAGCTATTACCATGGTCATTACCAGGGATGGTCACATCAGACCTATTCCACTTGAGAGAGCGTTTCCTTGTGCCTGACTATAATATGTCATCATTTGTTACATGTAAAGGTACGTCCTTACGTAATGGGAAGACCTCTACTTAAGTACACAATGTCAAGGGACAGGATGACCTAAGAGGATTGAGGCTATTTGTGTCAGCTAAGAGTAATGTATAACTAACTTCGTGAAGATACGTTTAACTGTCTAGATATCAAATCCTATATTGATACAGTGTTTAATAAAAAAAAACTTTAACCATATTTTCTGAATTATTTTTATTTTTTATTTTATTTAGCCTTTAGCGTCATCGGCCATCAACAATCGGAAAACTTTGACGAAATCGAATTTGGTAGAATTTAACTTTTTATCATACGGTACGCTGTCAAGGACAATACCTTGGCTAGTAGATAAAAACTCACGCTGAGTCGTTGTAAAAGCTAAAAGATATACATTTTAAACTAAAAATATCGTATTGAAGTAGATGTATAACAAGATGTTATAACTTCTATCATTCTTTTACGACTAGATTCTGGTGATACTTGAGAATGGTGGGTCCAGAAATAAATAAAGTGTTATTAAAACGTGTATCATAGAAAAAAATTTAGTTATTTTTATTATGTATATGTCTAAAAATCTCAGTAAGACTTCAAATATCAGAGTGCAAAAATAGTGTGTTTAGTAATGTTCGTCGAAGCAATAGTTTATATTAGTGCTCCAAACAAGAAACAAGGACTTAAGTCTAAAAAGCTTTCGGTAAAAAACTGACACATATTTTTAAAATGATCTTCCGGTAATTGTATTTCAAACACAATATTTGTGTTTGCTGGTTAGTCTAATAAGTCTAATTTTTTCAAAAAGTGACTACTCCTTGTTGCTAGAACTACCTTCCGGTATGTTTGCAGGTCATTGAATTTTTGCCCCAAATAAGAAAAAAATACTAAGTCGGTCTAAGAAATATACTCCGATTGCAAAGCAACTACTTCCGGACAATAAAATCTTCTTCTTTTCTAAAGTATTTCGGTTACGGATAGTCTGTGGAGATCATAGTATACACGAATGTCATATTCCATCTTTTAGAACAGCTGTATGTTTAGCGATGAATATATATCATTTGAGATTATATCACAGACATATTATTATGTATATGATTATGTCACGAGTTTGTATTCTTCACCACTGCAATACGCAAGAAAATTAAATTGTAAAATATAGATATCCAAGAATTTTATTTTCATTCACTATGTATGTCATGAAGGATGTATGTACCGAATTTTATCTTTTCGAAATTCAGAATCGAAAATAGAGAAAATAAAACTCTAACTCTTCTAGGGATTGCTACTCCAGTTAAACTCCTATAAATGGTTCATGTTCATGAAATTTTCTTTTACTTTTACATGTTCATTATGAGAAAGGTGTGTAAAATTTCATCTCTCTAAGATAATGAGAAGTTTTACAACCAAGAATAAAGTTATTTTATAGAGTAAAACCCCATTTACCATTTAAGAATATGTTAGTTTTTCTTTAAAGAGCATAAGACACCTGTGACATTTCAACTTTGTAGGACATCGTGGAGTTGAGAAACAAATTACAATAATTCTTCTAGAAGCTGCATCCCCATTACACACTTTACAGGTGTTTTATCTTCAAAATTATATCTTATTACTGTATTTAGGAGATAAGGAGCGTGTGTGTAAAATTTCATCTTTCGAGGACTTTGGAATCTTTAAAAACAAACAATATAGTTCTTGTAGTGGGTGCTAATCTATTGAAACTTCTACGGGTGATTGAACTTCATTGATAAGTTTAGAACTAATATAGTTGTTGTAGTGGTTGTAGCCAATTTAAACTTTTATGGACGTATGATCGTTATGTATTTTTTTAGTTCTACCTCTTTAGTTATATAAGCATATGTTTGCCAAATTTCAACTCTCTGGTATATCGGGTAGTTAGAGAATTAGTGATGAGTTGGTGAGTTACTGATTGAGGACATGTTGTTATTTATACAGATAATGTACTGACCGATTTTGATGGATTAGGTATCGAAATATTTGTGATTAGATTTAAATAGTTTAAATATTTCTAAATTATTATAATGTTATTAGTTTTTTAATTAATCTTACGCACTAAATAAAAAGAGATGGGCCTTAGTTACATTTAGTTTTTATCGCCTATTATCCTTGGAACAGAATGTTAAACCTTTTTGGAGAGTTTTGTTACACCCTGTATGTTCACTTTAAAAATAAAGAAACACTATCAAGTGAAAGGTATAAACATATTTATATTACTTAATAATTACGAATCCAATAAATAAAGAATACATGATAAATATACACAACGGTGTGAATTTATTAAGTATTTTGTATTTATCAGTCATACCTATTATAAGACTCATTCATAAGTTCTGTATGTAAACCTCTTGCATAATTGAATCCCATAAAAAACATACTAATTATTATGGATAACCATGTATCATTTTGTATTATGCTGAGTAAAGATTCTAACTAATGTATAAATAAATTTACATCTGCAACTTTACTTACAAATACCAATACTAAAAAACTAAATATGATTTATTGTTAAATTTAAATATAATGAAATCTAGCAGAGAAATTTCTATTTTTCATAGGTACTCATAAACAATTTTCACCCCCTGATTTCAAGAACTCAAACAACTGCTCTTGGCACCTAAAATGTAGTTACTCTGAAATTTATTTCTTATTACGAATATTTTATATTAACAATAACTTTTATTGGTGTGTATTAAACCATTATAAAAGATATGACTTTGACTTCCTACGACAAGCAACATAAAGTTTGATGATAGTGTACTTCCATTAGATGTGGTTGAATGTTATGAAGCTAACTGTATGCAGGATACCTTTAGGGCTATTTGGTATATAGTTTTTAAAACTTATAGAATATAGTCTGGTTTTATTAAGAAACTTCTTTACACAGACAGATACAGTTAGTTGATGATGCAAGTTCCTCCAGAGAATTTATCTGAGGGTATAACACTTGATTATGAATCCTTCTAAGGAGGATTCATAATCAAGTTTATAGCTTAGGGTAATATCTCGAGAATGAACTGAAAATTGGATGTAGTTGCGGTCAATTCTTAATGAGAGCGTGACCATATTACTCCACGTAGAATGCGGTTCCTACGGGAGTCGCACTCATTTAGAATCAATGAAACTCAGCTCACATTTCATTTAAAAATCTCAAAAGTACACTACAAATTTCATTTATTATGATTCTAAAATTAACGAAGGTTCTGAAATATTGACCAAAACAGTTGGATAGCTTATAATAGCATACGCGCTATAAGTTCAAAGAACCCTTATTCCTGGAGGAGACTTTTATTTCATGGACAGACAGTTTGAAGGGTTGTGATTATTGTGCTGAGGTTATTAACGAGTAATTGTATTGAGGGAAGAAAGTGGGATTAATATGGACAATGTGAATTACTATTTAACGCTAAAAAATTCCCAAAAATAAAACTTGAGAACAATGATATTTTTTAGTTTGTAACATAACATTATAAAAATGTTGTCTAAAAGAAACAAAATTCAATCATCCTTCGATTCTCCAATTAAATATAAGGGAATAACACAACACATTGTATCATCTTGATTGCATCAAAAATGAAATGAGTTACGAAAGTGTTCATTTGCCACTCTACCACTTGCATTATAAACGGAATTAACTACAAAAAAAGGTTTCTTCTGAACGATTGCCTGAACTGCCAGAGCGGGGAAATAGACGAAGCATTAAGTAATGTAACAAGGAATGCCCGGGAAAATGTGCAAGATATGTAGAAAATATTTAAGAATCTGATTGGGCAGCAGTGTCCAGGGAAGTAATCATCGAGCATATTGTGATAAACTTCTGTATGGATAAGTGTTACTGTTATCATTGCTATCATCTAGGTTACAGTACCTACTTATATGTTAATACAAATTTTTATGATGAATGATTTCTTTTTCAATACTTTTTCTACGGTAAATTTAGAAAAATACTGGAATAACAATGTTACATCACACCAATAAGATTAATTTTAATATTGTTTCTTGAAAATTGTGATGAATCAATATTACATAAATAGTATGTTGAACGATTCGACTTCTTTCAGAGTTGTAAGACGACAAGGCTCACACTTACGACATCGAGCATTGTAATCAGTGTTACACCGTGACTATCACTCGCATAAAAGTGATGATAAGATGGCGCTAATTATTACTGTCAATAAGCAAACTTACAAAGATGATTTTCCGTACTGCGCTGAATGCAATAATTACAGACAGATCGGTGCCGTGTTTAGTTCTTTTTTGAAAACTGTTTTATAATATTTCATCCATGTCAAACTTAACATTATATAATTATGAAACTTAATATTTTTTGGACACATACACAAATTTTACTCTTGCTTTATTCAGAAGCTTGATGAGATTCATCTGTTCTAAAAATTACATGTAAATTAAGCAGACATTATGTGGATATCTTAAATAAATCCACAAGTTAGCATTGTATGGCAACAATGCATTAAGTGTAACCAGGCTATTTATTAAGTTAAACACCGAGTAGCATATCCAATTAATGTACCCTAATGAGCATAATTAAATTAAATTGTTTCATTTACCCCATAGTGCAATCGTTACTAAATCCAATTATATATAAAATTAACTATTTACAAAATAATTGAAGTTACCTTGAACAGAGTTGAATTTTGGAAAATGCTTAGATAGATGGGATCCATATTAAATTTAATAATAATATTTTATTGTGAATTATGCATTATACTTATATAGCTCTATGATGGATTAAACATATTCTGTGATATTTTAATACGCGTTGTTTTCACATTGAATTGTAATAAATGTACGGCTTTCAGTATAGTTATCATTTATTATTTTGGTTTTACTCAGCCAATTTCGTGAAAAAAATTAGTTTTATCTTACACAATACAGGAAACTGCGTGATTTGGAACATGTATGTGATGTATTCAAATTTTTAAAACTGCCTTTAAAATTAATTTAAAACCTTTTTTGATATAGGTAATTTACAATTACTCAGACTGGAGATCGTAACTCTGCTACGTTGCGCCATGCGAGAGAAAATTGAATAGTTTACTTTATGCCTTCAATTCACCTAGCTTTGGTTTAACCTTTAACAGCCCACGTGTTCAGGGCAACACTACAATAAATAATGTTATGATTAATTAAAATATACTCAATGGGTGTCTTGTTTCTCAAATGGGTTCTATAAGGAACACCTAAAGTCTGAATAGTTTGTTATATTTTTTTTAATGTCACTGTGTTTATAGCATAATATCTAAAACTGTCCGGAAAACATTATGGATAGGTACTGAGCTACAATGCAAACAAAGCCATGTTTCTGGAACTATATTTATTCAACGTAGAAGTTGTAATACACGCGCAAAGCTTAAAATAAAAAGCAATACGTAATTATTTCGCTTATATTTTAAGCTCTTAACCAAGGCCAGTGTCTAAAATACAGCCCACCATTCATTAGATTACTAAATGAAGAAAACATTTTTAAGTTTTCTTTATTTGCATATACGGTTGGTAAGTGATTGTAAATCCGTTTAGGATTGGGCAAAACAGGAATAGAATAATAGGAAAATGTTGCAAAACAATTGCCTACTAAATATTAATGATTATTAAAACGATTTTCCTGTTTTGAAAGTAAGTTTTTAACATCGATCAAGTCTGAAGTTTATTATACCTTACATGGTTAATATTTGCGCAGTTATATGTTTAATACTGAATTTTCCTGTTTAATTAAAACTTTTGCTGAATCATCACTAAAGTACATGTTAAGGGATTTTGACATAAATCCAGGTTATAATGTAATTAAACACCTGTATTTTTGTGTTATAAGAGTAGCACCTGAATAACTTATAACGATCCTGCGTAACTTAATGCATTATACCTCTTAAATATTTCCAAATTTATTTTTATAGAAATATTATATTTACTGCACAGATCCGAAAATCATACCGTACATAGCATTTGGTAAAAATTTGTGTATTTCGAAAATGAAACGTAAATACTACGTAATTTCTGTTAATATTCTACATCGTGCAATTTTAATAAAGATCTGTTATGAACCAGCTTCCTGAACCAGCTCTTGGTGAGTCGAAAGAAGGCATGATTATAAACAGATATAAACTTAACGCGGTGAAATAGATGCCCTCTAGACAACAAGGTCCTGTAGTGGTAGTAAAGAATACATGGCACAGTTACATATTCATATAGTTATAAAAGATAAAACTAACTTCTTCCAGTAGCCAAAAAACAGAATTGGCAGTTGATGGTATAATTGTTGTGGTTTATTATTATTATTAATGAGAGAAAATATTTGCAGTTTCAAACCACACATGCATTCGTAAGGAAGATTGTTTCTTTTTAGGAAAATTTACAGAAGTTAAATTTAATAACGATATTTTATTCGTTCATTCGTGTGCTTTGTGCTTGTAAGCAACTGATCATGTATGGGTAAGAAGCACACGCTCTGGCTCATAGATTTTTAGAATGCCTCAGCACATGACTGCATTGTTTGATAAGTCCTTTCTTGTTATGGCTTGGAGGTTGTGGAATGCCTTCACTCAAACAATTACTTCCATCGATAGCTGTTCTCGGTTTTTGGCGAAACTAACAGATATCTATCTTAAGCGGTTAGCCGAGGCAGGTCCGGTCTGTTATGCTGTGGTGCTGTGGGCGTGACACTGACATAGGGGCGAATATTAGATTGTGTGTTATAAAAGTTAAAGGACTCATTACCAATAACTACTTTAGCTTTAGTTTTATATATATATATATATATATATATATATATATATATATATATATATATATATATATAATTTTAAGCATTAATTAAGTATTACCTTAAAAATAAAAATAATTAAATATATAAATATATATACACATTAACAGTATCATTTTATTTCATATGTTTTAAGAATAAAAGAAGTGGTTAACTTATTAGTTTATTAAATTTTAATTTTATCATGTTAAGATATTATATTCACTTCACCACATTGTTTAAATGTAATTATTTTTTTAATTGTTTTTTATTTTTAAGGTAATACTTAATTAATGCTTTAAATTTTACATTGTTGCAGGTTTGGGTAAGAAAGGGCCATGCCGCCCTAACTTTTCCTGTATAAATAAAGAATTTTTCATTTCATTTCATCATACTATCAAACAAGCTCCAACTTTAAAATACCAGGAATAAAAATCTGCATGAGTTCTGAAGAAAAATATTATGTCGTAAATTGAAACTTATTATTTTCATATAACTAAAAAACCTGTAGGAAGAGATTTTACGGTACATTACTCCAAATCCAGACAAAATTTTGTGGGTTTCTTTCTTTAATCTCTCATCGTTCTTTAAATGGAACTATATCATTGCCATGATCCAGATTTCTAGGTGAAGAAATCTCTTATGCAGAGATTTTTTCTTGGACAGGTTTGAGTTTTTATGTAGCTTATGAGCCCATGCATATAAAATATAGATTTTTAAGAAGTTGTTTGGAAGTCCTATGCTTCTAACTGTTTAAACTAGCAAGGTATCAAGATTAGGAGATTCTGAGATTTTTAAACTCTATAAAAAGCCAAATCACACTGATTATTCGTTTCATAAAATTTCAAAACTTCAGAGCCTGACTAGATTACGAGTATGATCCAGTAGTTATAGTGGATACGGGTATTTATTTAATAACTAGTATAAATCATAACGATATTTTGGTAACATGCTAACACCAAAGTATGGCTTATATCTTACTTACAGTTGGACGAAGCCATACCGGACCTTAAATGTTGTACAACACCCAAATGCTAACCATTACAGAATATTATACCATATATGTTTTACTAATTTTAATTTTAATAAAATATTTAGAGATAAGAACTACACTTGCAATATGCAATATTCAACAATACATATACAATAAAAGGGTATTGTAATCAGTTATTCTGTCGTTTATGATTGTACTAAATCCAGTTAAATGTATCCCGGAAATATAGGTAGGCCTACATAATGCATTTTGGGGGATATAATTATATGTTCTTCTCGAACTCGTGACTCAAGATTATTAATCATTTAATGCAATAAAAGTGTCATTAAGAATTGATATGTGTGAAGTTGAGTTTGAACTATAACGAGTTGTAATTTCAGCTTCAGTTACTTTTACAATTAGACAAAGCAAAAGACAATTGCTCTGCTTCAGTTGATTTCATACTTAAAATATAATGAACCAACTATAACACATCTTCTTTTAAGCAGCTGGCTTGACAATAGATCTTCGTTTCTTTGCAGATATGGAAGAGCAGTTTTCATCATTGGTCACACCAATTAACCCTATAAAAAAGACAATAGATTCGCAAGATCTTAACAGCTTTAAGGATCGTTAAATTTATGATAAGAGATCTATGAGGTAAACTAGTCAGTTTACGATTCACTATCAATCTACGTGTACGCACAGTGCAGGGAAGTATGGCATCTTGTAAGTGTTAGTAACTTAAACTTTTAGATAAAATAAGTAATTTATTCAGAAGTTAAAGCCCTATTTATATGACGATTCCAATGTTATGGTTATTTTGAAATGTTTTAAATATATTAATTTTTAAATAACAATGAATACTTTGATTTACGTATAATTAAATTCTTGTCTTCGCTTGATAACCTACGATGTAATTTTGTACGAATATATATTTTAATGCATTGACAAAAGTTCATTGTTTTTCATTTACGTACACAAAACCAAAAATATTATAAATGCCTGTATAATGCCTGGAGATGGTACCAGTTTAAAATATTGAATGGTTAGAATAAAAATTTTTGTAACTTTTAGCTACCATTTTAAATAATATTGAATATATTATTTATTAATACGTAAAAGTTCAAACATAAAAATTGCATTTGGTTTATAGCATTTTTATGAATATTTAGATTTAAACTAAACATGTTATTTTACCTAAATATATTTTAATTTTTATATACAGGACATAGTATTATGACCCTAATTTACTGTTAGCTAAATTTTAAAATCTATCATGCTTATTGGTTATACACAAATATTTACCCTGTTTGTTGCAGAAAATGTTCGCCATAAACCTTTTCTATATCTCCTTTGCAGTGGTCTTAGTTCATAGCAACTCTCAACCGGTAAAGAAATTTTTCACTACGTTTTTATAGTTCTTTTTACATTAAGGTTCCTATACTATCTTGAGATTTATAACTTATGTTGCCAAAATTGTACTTCTTTATTACAAGTATCTTTTTAACTGTTTTAAAATACACTCTCTTACACTAAATGTCATGGTAGCTACTTTATAACAGCTTAAAAGGAATACCTAAGCTTTTATATTATTCCAAACAATTCTGTATTACAAATCCACTGACATCACTTTAATATTAATTGCCTCAAGCTATCAACCATAAATTAAAACTTTTATGAAGAAGTTATTTGAAATCCTTATTAAGATTATAGGTAATAAATGATATCTATAATTTTTCAAATATTTATAAATGAATAATTTAATTATCATCATCACTCTCCTTTGATAAAATGGATCCAAACCAAATCCATAATCTTAATCCATTATGTTTTAATACGCTTTTGGTAAAATCGAATAATGATAATATAAATTATTGTTATTTACTTTCTTAATAATAAACACAATATATTTCTTCTGTTTCATAAATTCTGTGTTACCTAATACAAAATACAAAATTTTACATGCAAAATCCACCACTGTTCAAGTATATGTCTCTACAAGCATAGAGTGTCTAATAAATAGGAAGTAACTGATAGTGTAAGAAATAAAATTATTGGTTTACAGAAGGGTTTCAGCTCGTCAGGACACCGACATGGTCAAATGTTATTATTCTATCACAATAATCTAGGCAAAAATTTTCGTAAGATTCTTTTCATATATTTTTTATTCATTTTAAATAACTATAAATCTTTTTATAATCATCTCTGTTCCACTATGTAATTTTAACTGTAGTATTAATATTATCGGTAAAAAACTATAAAAAAAGGAATACTATCTTGTATGATTTTACTTAGATTTTGTGTATTTATAATGTCCGTTAGAGCGATATTGTATTACATTGAGTGAAGTTATTTCTTTAAGTTATAACGTATGTTCTATGAAAACAGATTTTATATAATTTTAAGTATAATTACAGTTTGACACAGCCATACGTGTTTGCATTTCAGGGACTAACACCTCCATTTTCAAACGATGAACGTCCAACAGCCAGGGAATGGCCAACTTCAAGAATCGACCCACCAACAACCTACGATAAATCATCTTCAAACACCGATCCATTTACAGCAAACAACGAGCTTCCATCAAACAATGAGACACCTACACCGAGTGAAGCTCCAAATGAAAACTATTACCCAGCAACATCTAATGAAGATCCGCCTTCAAGTTATGACCGACCAAAGTGATGATCCGCCGTCGAGCAATATCCTTCCTGCAGCCAACGGCGAACAAACTTCAAACAATGAGCCACGTACAGAGAGTGAAGATCCAAATAACACAATTACCCACCAACGTCTTATGAAGATCTGCCTTCAAATTATGAGTGACAGAAGTGAAGATCCGCCTTCAAACAAAGGCTTTTCTACAGACAACGACAAACAAACTTTAAACATTGAGCCACCCACAGTGAGTGATGATATACGTAACACAAGTATTCACCACCATATATTAAAGATCCGCCTTCAAATTATGACCAACCGAAATTCAATGATTGAATGTGTGCCGTAATTTAACTAATTGTTGTCTATTTAGTCAATTAAAAATTAAAGTCTGCAGATTAAATGGTTCTCAAGGTATATATTGTTCTCCAGTTATTTCACATCAGAGTGAAAATTAAAAAAATATACACATTAAGTCACAATAAATAATGCATGTGTTAACATATTGTGTTAATGGGTCAAATATTAAAATCTCATGAGTGTACTGAATTTGATACAAATAAATTTATTCTGCTACTCCATACTTGCCATCATGGTTACCCACAAGAATAATGTGAAATAATTATTTAACACTCAATAAAATCCAAACTAATGAAAATTACTATCACCGAGCTATATACAGAAATCTATCATTCCTTTATAACTTGATTTTCTTTATACATTATACGTAAATAGGGTTTAGTAACAATTACAAGGGTATAAGTCAGTTGCTTCTGAAGTATCGTGTAAAAAGAACATACAGATACACCTAAACACAAATCGTAGAACCCTTGAGCCATAGGCTCAGCCAATTAACATAAATTATTTTATTATAGCAGTTCCACACTGAGGAAGTGAATTACCAACTTATTGATTCAGTAGTAGGACTACATACGTTATTTACTATCCTGTCAAGTTTGCAATAGTTTCATAGTTATTAATTTATAAAAATTCAGGATTTATCCTTAACATCTGTGTTAGAGAGCTCAAATAATGATCCAGTTCTCTCTTAAACTATGGAATTACAAAACATAAGTTACCATATTCAGTAGATGTGGAATGGTTGCGACTGTTTTCCTATCCTGTATGTCCATGATTCCTTCTAATGTCCGTTTCAATTTCAATTCAGTCCAATGTCAATCGTTAAAAATACCTGGATATTTAAAAATAATCCCATGCTTCTCCCGTGGTAATGGGGAAGTATGGGGCCTGCTCTAAATTAAGATCTGATAATTCTGCAGCATGAGGGTTTTAATAAAATTATAGTGTAAAGTGAATTATTAAGACGATACATTTTTCAAATATATATGACTGTCTCTCATACTCCTATATTAAATATACAATAGTAGTTGGCATAGAGCAATCTAAGTAAAACAAATGTACGTTTTAATCCCTTACTAAAGCATAGGTATCCAGCTAGTCGTATGTATATTATGAATGAACATTTTTTTAAGATATTTGGAAATTTTGATGTTGGATACTCAATTATAAAAACTTAATGGACAGATGTGGACGAAATTTCTGACTTTATTATGTTTATAAAACTGTGACATATCTTTTTTCTGTATATCATCCACAAAATACCCTTACCGTAAATAACAAAACGCATCGTGTCTCACAGGACATCAGTACTTCGTACTTATTTGTTTGCATAAACACTCGTTGTTTTGTGAAATGCATACAGTAATTATACATGGCGTGATAAATGGGACATCGCTCCCTATATTTAATGATAGGCATATGATAATAATTATATTTATATACGATAATATAATTTCTATACTAAACCAATTAAATAAGATGATATATGTAATAGACATTTAGAAACGAGAGCATATACTCTCCTGATGCAGTTCTAAACATATTCATAAGTTTTAAAATCTACTATTCAGATAGAAAGCAAAGGCTGTGAGCTTAATAAATAGCTCATCCCATAAATAGCGAATCCATACCTTTATGGAAATTAAATTAATCGTAATTGCTGTTAATAAATCGAGACAGTTGCAAAGTTCATATCTTTATTTCCTTTTATGTGTATGCCTGTTTAGGTTTTCTAAACGTTTCGAACATAATTATTAATAATTCCCAGATATTATTTCACCCGTGCAAAACAAGATATGAGCGTCAGAATAAACTCTTGATACCTTTATGAACACTAAAATAATCTCATGTACGCCAAATTACGTTATAAATATTTCATATGAATCTCTTATATTACATCATAAGTGCTTTTACTTAGTACTATAAGGATGTCAATTTAAAAAAATGCTGTTGAAGCACTGTGTTTCGGCTAGCTAGTGTACATATAAGTTGCAAAATATTCCATATTTAGTAAGGGACTGCGGAAATGTAAGTTCGTCACGTAAAAAATACTGTATAATTAACCCTAATTAGCGACATTGACGTGAAAAGAAAACGTACAAATCCTACTTAATAATCTGTTGGTACTAATAAAATTCGTTTGAGTGTAATTTGCTAACGAGTTAGAGTGACGTCAATTCCAGGGACTAATGCTATTTTAACTTAACACTTGCAACTTTCTCAAGTACTTTGCACACGTCTACCAAATCTAGAGATGTGTGTCTCAAATTCAAAGAAAAGTGTCTTACATTAAATATTTACTTTATGACATATAATAGAAGGATAAAATTTTCCGTTTGTCAGCAAATGGCAAAATATTATTATTTTGAATGTCATTATGTAACAAAAGATTATAAAAATGTTAACAGTCTGGCTGCTATTGGATGAAACTAATATTAGAAAAGGCAAATACTAAGGTAAATGTTTTAGATTATCTGGTTCCTTAAAAATATTTTTGTTTTCACAGTTATACATTATTCAAAGAGTAATGGAAATGTTTAAGTAGGTCCATAGAAACACGTAATAAATGTACACTGGGAAAAACACACACGTAATGTAAGGAAAACAGGGGGGAAAAATTTGAAAAATTTAGCATAAAGGTAACATATAATTTCGAATTAAATAAGGCAAATAGAAACGAACATTTGGTTTGGAATTATATTAGTTAGGTTATGGAATACAATAAAAAATCGTGAAGAGTTTTATGTTTGGTAAAATATTTTTCTTTTGCGGCAAATCCCTTATTAGGCATTCAATTTAAAGGGAACACTGGTTAACCTTCATTTGAATTATTGTTTTTTAACAAACTTTATTGAAGTATTTGTGATAAATAAACTATAGTTATAGGGCTATACAATTAGTTGTAGTGTATTAGTTGCAAAATTAAATACAGCCATCTGCTTCTTTTACATCGTTATCTGAAGTGGTTGTACTGAAAGTGAAGGGAACAATTTTAGAGTGGCAGAGTACACTAATGTACAGTCTAATCTGATTGCATCTGATAGAGACGAAGCATCATGTCTTTGCCCCTGTAAGTACAGTCGGGACATAAAACTGTTGTGCACTTTTAAAGATATTTGGTCCATTAATTAACCAATAAAATCTGACGGTCCAGGGCGTAATTAAGTTCAGGGAAGATAAATAAGAGGTGAAAGGACATACGAACATATTTTTTGGATACAGGAATGTTTATACAAGCCTCCATCTTTAACATACAAGAGTACAAAACCAAAACTCCACACATTGTACATACTTAATAGTGGTTACACTCTTTTTTCTGTGGGTTAATAAGGGCAAATATGGTGAGATTATTACTGTTTTTTAAATTATTTATGAAGCTTTGCCACTCTTAAAATAATTGTAATAATGATTTATCCTGGAAAAATATTGCAGATGAAATAATTAAACTAATTTTAAAAATAATATTTATGGAAGTCCAGACTCTATTTGGGGCTCAAGTTTTAGTAGCAACATTTAATGAATAAGAATAATTAATTACCCACCTGATGAGACAGTGAGAATGCCACTTCACGTAGATTGCACTGCACAATTATTTTTATATTTTGTAATCTTCAGACAAATATAACTCCTGGAGTCAAGTCTTGCGGCAGCGTCAGTTTCCAGACACTGTGCTAAGATGAAGATGAACTGGGGCTGAACTTAAAATTTTTATTAAATCAACAGTCTTACCATAACTATTGTATGTGAAGACAAACAGCTACTAATTATTTTATTTTAACGCAACCCCAACCTCCCGTGAGACAGATCAATTCAAACATTTTTGCAACACATTAAAATCTATTTAATTTCTACCTTTTTTGGCAGTGATCATACTATTGGATGTTTTTCATATAGTAAGGATGTTTTTCTCCACTTCAAAATACCGAAATTCTGTTATCTATAATATCAAATACAATATTGAATATTTCAAATATGCGTATTATTAAATTATACCAATAGGTAGATTATAATAATTGTGACCACAATGAGTTCTTTGAAATATAGTATTTGAAATAGTTATTTTGTTTTCTACAAGTCATACACAAACGAATATTACGAGTACGTGAGTGAAGTGAAGTTGTTTTTAACGTTGTATAAGTACAACAAATGTGTTAAACAGCTCTAAAAGAGCCTTCTATCATAAACATTGGTCATTCTTTTCGAACGAACAAAACTAGAGACGGCGTATAACAGAAAAATTAGTAATCTTTAAAACAGAGCAATAACAGTAGTAAATCATAATGTTAGTTATAAGATCAGATCGGTTAAAACCTTTCGTTGATCTACCTTTACTTACAAAGATACATACATGTATAAAGTGCCTTCATCATCTGCAAACTTGCAAAGGTATAATCTACATCGTACAAAATTAGTTTTGTACTTTATCAGAGGAAGTTAAAAACCTTTATCCGGGTTGTTCGAAACTGTTAATCATAAACGGTAAATAACATGAAACGTATAGAAAATTGTTAAATAGTATTAATAACACTTAAATTAAATTGACCTTCACCACCCATTTTCCAAAAACTTAAAAAATCCAGTACAAGAAGATAAGCAAAGTAAAACCTGATGATAATAAATCTTAAAACTTATTTCACTAACTTTTATTAAACATTTACACAAACGATAAAACCTGAATTTTCCAAGTTTAAATTATTTTTAAATTGTTAACTACCCGAATTACTCGCACATGTTTCCATTATCCATTTGAGGCATCGGATATCAAAGCATCACCATTTTGCAGAAAAAAAATTAAATCAAAAACCTTTTAAACGACAAAGATAAAATGTTCCTGACTTATTAAATTTCCGCAACTACAGTTTTTTCCGGAAATAATACATACTCAATAATACATAATAAAATATATACTCAAGACACTAAGATGTATCTCTCTCTGTAAAATCATCCGCGGAATGGTGCAGTTTACTAAAATCAATGCGTTGTAACCTAACTGACATTCCGAGAACCGTATGCAAAATTGAGCGTTGAATATTTATAGGTAATGAATTGTTTGGAAACTAACTATGTCTGTTATTCACCTACATTTCATCACTATCATTTCATTTTACAATTTCCCTACTGAGTGATGATTATTTATTCATTAAGGTGTATAAACTAACGATCAAAACTACTAGTATATACATAGTGATTTTTATTTGCAAGATTTATTTCCGAAAATTAATTGAAATATTTTGCGCCTTAAATCTGAATTTCTTCCATCTGTTTCAGAAGGGATATTTTAAGTTTTATTCCAGTGCACCCCTGGTAAAACGTTTCAGTCTGAGCCTATGAGTACGATCAAATATGTTTTGTGAAAATGTTGATCAAGACTGCACCCCTCAAAAGTAAATTTTATTTCATCGTAAGTTATCACATAATAAGATATACAAGTAAATTTTTAGAAAATTTCTATTTGTGTTTGTTGGCGATAGGCAATTGAGTAAAATAAATCCCGAATACACATGTATTATTAGAAAAAGTACGAAATGTACCATTGTACTATGGTCAATTTATAAAAAAGGAGTAATTACTCGATGATTTATTACCTGTCTCTATTAGCTTTCAAAATTTCAGTTGAAAATCTCCAGGCAACGTATAACAAAGAAGACATCAAATTATTAGGAAAACTACTATAAGTACTGCAATCTATAATTTTGTTACAAGTGATTATTTTAAATGTAACGTTATTAAATATAGATTACAGTTTCTTTTAAATTTTAATATAGTTTAGTTGCCTATGTTTTGTGTCCATTGTCGTCTTTATCCTCCTCTTCATTGCAACTTTTGTAAATTGACCGTTATTTCTATTTTCTTTCCATTTATATGCGTCTTTTTAGTTATATTCTATATTATTTATGGTACTGTTTCTAGTGTTGGCCAGTTAGACCCGCGTATACCACTTTTCTGACATCAGATCACGTTGGAATAACTGAGCGTTCACTTGATCTGAGCTTTATTAGAGGTACTATCTCTAGGATTATTTTCTTTTTTTCCAGAAGTGCTGGGTGGCGCAGAAGCCCGCACTGATGGTCAAGGGTGTTTCGGATCCCTACTATTCCGACGTAAACTCAGCTATTGTTTAGGCTTTCATCCCTCTTATATATTTTGAAATACCTATACATTTATTTTAGGTGAAAAATGGTAAATTGTGTACAGTGGCTAACGTAAACAATTAACAACAGAAATATATGTTAACCTAACGTTGCAAGTTGGTTGAAACTTACATATCTACAATTATCGCAGATTATTTGCGAAATGGCTAAGATATGGTATAGGTAATCACTTGATAAGGTATTAGTTACTTACTTTAATCCCTATTTCGATAAACGAAAAGTGTATTTATTCCAATATATCCAAGCAATGCGTTTAGAGTTACTGTGAACTTCGATTTAATAAAGCCTTAAACGAAAGAAAAAGTCTGGTAATGCTTTGTAAACAAACAGTGATACTATTGGATGAAAGATAATAAAAATATTAGTGTACTGGAAAAATTAGTAAGACTTAACCCAAATCCTAATAAATCTTTAATTAAAGTAATGTAGCGTTTTGTATCTTTTACCAAATATAACGCAAAGTACAAAATTAATGCAGAAATACAAGTTATGGAAGCGAATACAAACAGAAAACTGTACGATGGCGCTTAATGAAAGCGATATCAACAAATTAATGCATATTATGGATGTCCAAAATAGCATCGCATTATGGGATATAATACGAAACATCTAGATAAAATTTGATACGTAAATGATATTGAAAGATTATCATAATTGCACTATCACAATCTTAGTTACGTATTTAAAATTCACTGATGGATATGTGACGTGAATGCCACAAGGATACATAATGTATGCATAGTATACTTTTGATGCTATGTAAGGCGTTTTTGCATTTTAAACCTGTCTATTTGTTAAATGTTTACTGTAATAGAGTTTACATCAACATCATTATTTTCCGCATTGTGTGACTGTAAGGATGACAGAACTAGAATGATGGTAACCTATTGACTGCGACAGCGGAGGCAGTTTGGCTGATGACCGTCGCATTAGTCATATTCCTGCATGAGCCAGTACAGTCTGTTGCGTCACACCCACGGAACGTCAAAGACAGGAACTAAAAACTGATGTTACTGGTGACAGATTTTTGTAAGGTAATGAAACTTATTATAAATAATGTACAAATCCCGTGAAAATAAATGTACGCAAATTTCAATAATATACATTGTTTATACGTAATTCGTCACTATATTAAGAATATGTATGCAATGAAAAATATTTGAATGTCGGTTGGTGTTTCGTTTTAATTATATATTCTGCCTTGTTTAGAAAATATGATGTATAGTTATAAAATGTTTAAAAAATAGAGGTTTATATTTTCATATTATTGGTTATTCTGTCCAAACGTATAGTTATTAATAATAGTCAGTTTGGCCAAAATGTAAGGTAAAGATATACTGCCCTTCTTGTTAGTCTTGTACATATCATAGTGTACAAGAGGATGTACATACAGGATGTCCAAACATTAATCAACATTGGATTTCTTAGATCAAAATAAGTAAGCAGTTTTACATAAACCATATTGCTATCTTCTTCAGTTTAACGCCTTACTATCCGTTTTTTAGTGAATATAGATACAAAATTCTTACTTTTTATACGTTTTCGTCGAATTATGACCTGTATAAAAATATGAAGATAAAAAATCATCTAATTTTCCAGAAATAAAAAATACTGACGAAAATTCAAACAACAAAATTTAAGAAGAGTGGTTTATGAACACTTTATAAATGTTGTGATGAACTATTAGTTACTTTAGTATGAACCTATTTTAAGCCAAACTTATTTTAGATTGGTTAGTAATATTAAATTAGGAAAGGTATTACTCAACATAATCCTCCACTTAAAAATACGCCACTATAGTTAATAAAGCTGTTTTACTGCTAATTAATAATCAGATAAATGTTGCGTTTAGCACCTGAAATTATTAGTTCATTGTTAATATTTAATTCAGCTTGATTTAACTCTATATGTAATATATCACTATCTAAACTTCGATTGTAACTGAAAATTGTAGTACATATATTCTATTTAAAATAAAGTATATCAATGAAATGTTAATTTGCAAAATTATTAGATAACACTGATATTAAACCTTAATTAAAATTGGTGTAAATTTATTTCTTTATAGAAGGGTTTAATTTTTCAAATGATATTAATGCTTCAAAACGTTCTCTTATTCATGTACATAACCTGACAAAATATAGGTTCTGGGAGAAAAATTCAACATTTAGTTAATCTGAGAATGAAAATTTGCCAAAAAATAATATTTTCAGAGATTTGATTATTAAACCTTTGACCTGCCAAATATGGTAGCCTCAAATATTTACTACTTTATTTTTAAAAATATTGCTTAAAACTTCAATTAGTTGACTAATTGATATTTTCTGAAAAAGATTTTTAACTTTTTCATAAACAATAAAATAAGTTTTACAATCAAAGATATGAGTTTATTAAAATAAAAATGTTTAAAATGTATTTAAAAAAATCATGCTGTGTGTTTTTATACTGTACGCATGGCATTAAGTACACTGATCTATTTGGTATTTTACTGAAATCAAACCAAACAGGAACACAAAATAGTAAGTTTAATTCGTCAATCAATGTAGTATTATCCACGTTTCAGAAGATGCATGATGCTCAAAAAGTATAGAAGTCAATAAGAAGCTATTATTTTTACTACAAAATTTATAAAAGTCAACTAAATGAAAATAACATTGATCACAATCATTTAAATACTAGTTTTTTATATGGATACTCAAAAAAGCGTGATGTTTCTAGGTTATAACTTGTACATAGCCTAAGTTTATTTACATTTAAATCAGCAGTAAACACCATTAAAAACGAGAGCGTTAAGGCAAGAGAAAGCGTTTGTTTTGAGGAAACATCGAGTGTTATCGATTCGTCCAAACCAAATAGTTGGCACTCGGCCATTACAGGGTTACGGCTGTCCTCTCCTTGACGTAAACAACTGGGATAGGCCGGTCGGTTTTAGCGTTGGGAGGCGTAATATTACTTTGTGCGTGCCTTCCTATAACACATAACGTTACAAAGTGCATATAGAACTGTAATATCATTTAATTAACTGTGGTATTTATTATATATTAAAAAAAATAAGATATTATTGTTTATGGCTATAATGATAACAAATAATATGATTTAATTTATTATAAAAACTCACTTAGACACTATCAACAATCCACAGCTTCAATTATATTTAAAATTTTATAAAAATATTAATATTACACTATTAATTTTTAGTTATGTGCTAAAGACTCCAGCGTTAGGTGATAAACACTTAAATATTAACATTTTCTGATAAGTTTAATATTTCATTTCAAAGTACAGTATTTTGGAGCTCTTAAGTCAGATTTAAAGGAGTTCTAAAGTCGAAGTCCTTAGCTTTAAGATTAAAACACTCACTATGTAATGACTAATGGGCTTTATATTTCATTTTTAAACGAATGTTGGTTTTGTGTTGATAACTCGATCAAGAATATATACGCGTAGTATATTACTCTTATGTTTATAAATTATATTTTATATAATATATATAATGAATATAACATTTGAATAAATAGTGGCTCAATGGTCATTGTTGTTTATTTCCGTGTAAGGTATTTCTGGGGTCGTAGTTGAGTTTTCTTAAATGCCTAATTCAGTCAAAAAACAAGTAAGATATGTTTTATGAAAGTATTTAAATCTGTAGAAAAGGTTAGATAATAACTTTATATTTAATAACTCCATTAAAGTAATGATATACCACTTTATAAGTAATATTCGCTAAAATTTGTAGAAGGTTAAAATAATAAGTAGTGTTACTTTTAAGCTTAATTTATGCTTTCAATACCATAAACGTAAAGCAATTTCATGTGGTGATTAAATTAATTAAATAGGTGAATGTGTTGTTACTTTATAACTTTTTTTTACAAACTCTGTGTAATACGTTCATGAATTACACATTCTTTAAGGCTTCTATTTAGGGAGTT
Source organism: Homalodisca vitripennis (assembly GCF_021130785.1). Lineage (NCBI taxonomy): Eukaryota > Metazoa > Arthropoda > Insecta > Hemiptera > Cicadellidae > Homalodisca > Homalodisca vitripennis. Next base: position 230,264,642 of record NC_060208.1, read on the forward strand.
TTAATTTTGCTAATTTTTGTGTTAACTTAACTAAACACATAATAACTCACTGGTTGTAAAACCTTTCTTTTTGCAGTCTTTTAGAATGAAGTCTGAGTAGAAAGTTATAATAAGTTATCTCTCTCAGAAACAAAAAAGATTTGAAATTAATTGTAGGGTCCTGTCTAACTATGTTTTACCTCATGTTGTTTTAAATATACTGTTAACCTTCAATACAGTGATCATACAGTGTTTTGGGAAGTATACAATAATATAAAGAATCAGTGTTGATGAATATGATTAAAACAATGGTTTCTACCTTATTGCAAAAAATGTACTCAACTCTAACAAAAACTTGCTGTAGGGTTGTAGTGATGTTAAAGTTTTGAGGCTTATGATATCTATAGGTTTTTTTAAGGTGTTATAGGATTATTTACATGACCGTTAGAGCCGTTATCACATATAAAGCTTATCAATCTTGTACTGCATTGACTTTTCTCGATAGCCAGTTTAATTAGATCCTCGCAAAGAATACTGGTCTATGATGACAGGCAGAACAAGGATTTAAAGGCGATCGGCCTCCGCTTAAAAACACTTAATTTATACCACACACAATATATAGCTTTCTTTCAATCGCAAAGGAATATATACTTAAATCAGTCTATAATAATAATAATGTCATCAAATATAATGATTGGTGCAAATAAATTTACCAATCGTAATAATTATTATAATTTTAAAATTCCACACCATTCGAAGAAGAGCCTTATTTTAACAAGACGTATATTGTATGAGTTTTGGATGATTAATGAAAAGGGTTAATTAATTGTATACTAATTAACTATTGTCGCTGCCAATGGAAGCGATAATCAGAGGGATACCACGGGAACCCCAACATTGCAGTAAACTAATGTGACCACTCCGCGCCGTTTGTTTAGACAAATTGCTGTGTATATCATGAGTGTGACAACAGCCTGACCTGTGACTTCCATATATCAACGCTTGATATTACAATAAGCAATAATAAATGTATCTGAATAAAATTCATTTTGCTTGTAACGCCTCTCATAATAAAGTTTATTAAAGTAAAAGTTTTAAAAATTTTCCTTTATGAATTAATTATATCTGTTTAACCGAATAAAGGAGTTATTATGAGAGTGAATTTTAGACGATGAACAAGCTATGGTACTATAGTTCATTATTTTTTCATTAAATTGTTTGTTCTCTGAGGATATGTGGTTTGTAATTAATTACTTTTCTATACATTGTAAACATGGTACTCATAAACAGAAATTTATGTCATTATTGGATCGTGTTTTCGTACCATAAGATAAATATATTGTATGCCAACTTAGCAAAAACTACTAAAACAATTATAACCTTCATTTACACCTAGTAGCCAGCTTCATTGCATGTTAATCACTCTAGTAGCAAAACCTGACCCGTGTACAGTAAACCTGTCATTATATGGGCTTGACAGAACACAGAACAGCATTTTTACAAACACGACGTTAACTATTTCACTATCAGCGTCCGGTACAAAGCGTTAGGCTGTATAAGAATGTTTAACTGGCTATAATCCTATATAATATTATAAACTACAAAAGTAAGTTGGATTTTTTGTTACGCTTTTACGCGTAAACTGCTCAAACGATTGTACTGACATTTTACTTGCATACTCATAGGGTTCCCGGTTAACATATATTTCTATTAAAAAAATTAATATTAATTCAAAGAGCTAAATGTAATGAAATTTTCTGTGTAATTTTTTTCAATAAAAAATCATAAGTTTGATTTATTTAACCACTATTTAACATTTGTGTACATTTAGAATGTGAAAGCGTTGAGTAAGCTAGATAATAACCACGCTTCTGTTTTCAAAAGTTTCTGCAACTGCTGTGGAGCACATAAAAAGAAAATATGTAGATAAGAAAATTAGTATGTTTTAAAAATTACATTAAAGTTTTTCAAATATTAAGTATGCAGCACTCGGTGAGTGCTGTAATGTTGATACGAAACAAATAATTATTTAAATTTATACTATAAATCTACTGACTGTTATGAAACCCATCTTAGTTCTTTTATGACAGAGATAGCCTTCTCATTCATGTAAGGCAAAATAAAGCATGTAGGAAAGAATTCTAAGACCGGATTAAATTACAATAGCCATAAAATTTTTGCCTGCTATTCTTGAATTTGGCAACAAGGAAAAACACTGGAATCGAAAATATAATTCACTCGAACCAGAAGCGCTTATTCACTTGCAAGACTAACGAAACTGCGTGCGAAGCCGCATGTAACTGCTAGTATACAAAAAAAGTGTCCTGTAACCTTTATCGTTATGGCACTGTTTCTCATGGGTGTCTAGCACCATGCGTCCCTGTAAACGGAGTAGTAGTAGTATATTAAATTTACTACTTTTGTGTTTCTTTCAGTCGTTTTAAAGTCTTAATCTCTTTAAAAGTCTGAACTCTTAAAGAATTGTATTTATTAAGACTTTATCGTTTTAAAATTATCTTATGCGTCGTTACAGCCGCAATTAATTAATTCGGAGTCAGAAGGCTAAAGACTAAGTAATTTAAATATTAAAATATTGAACGCAATATATATAAAACAGTGGGACTTCCTTTTTGCATACACTGATATATATTGGAAAACTAAGAAAAAAACAAGGCTTTTTAAGTAATCTGTTATTGTCTGTTTTTCCTGTGATTAATGCAATGTTTAGGTTTTAAAATTGGAGTTTCTTAATTTGCAGTATACTCAATTATCATTTACAGTGCACCTGACAAGGGTGTTTACTTAAATTATAATGATGAGAACAGGTCTTTTCCGGACTTTTTCAATCGTTATTTGGTACACAATCTTTAGTTAAAAATTAACATAAGAATGCCACTCACCAAAAACCTACTGAGAACTAGCCCGAGGATAATAGTAAATAACGGAAACGGGAGTGAGCCTCTCTTCCCAAAAATCACAATATCCCAATTTTGTCAATATCTTGTTTCTGTCATGACGATTGCTATTTACTATTGGGCTCTGAACAGTTATATGTTGTTGGTCAGTGACTACAGACCTATTGTGTCCTCTATTCCTTAGTTAAGGTTTTATAATTAGTGTTTTTTATAAAAGTGCAGGATTTAAAGTTAGTTTGCATGAAGAGCCTCACAATATAGTCATGATTCTTAACTTATGCGTATCACAGCGCTCTGGTTTTCATCTCTGAATTTTTTATTAGATTGCAGTTAAGTCTAAGATTGCTTATTCATATCAGGACGGGATTAGATTGCAAGTCGGTGAACGTTTACTATCACTGAACGACGGAACATTTTTAAATAACCTTGTTTCCTTCAAAATCCCTCCATCATTTGAAGAAAAGTTTAAATGTTAATTTGATATCATAAAAATTCATTTTAATTTGAAGATTATGTCATTATAATTAAGCTTTTGATCCTTTGCACAGATTAAATGTCTGAAATAAAATATAAAGGGAATTTAATTCACAAACAACTTTAGTACATTTTATATCGCGAATAAAAAAAATGTGTATAATAGAACACATAAAAACAAAGATGTGTAATAGTTTTTACAAATAGGCTATCTAAATACGGAATATAAAATTATTTTAACACTTTTTACTGAATATACAATAGTTTAAGAATTTTACAATATTGAAAGATTTAGTATAATGAATAAACTTTACTGTTTCAAGGGTTTCGTCAATAACAACCCCAAAAAAATTATTATATTAAACATTTTTTTGCCACCCTGTATATACCTAAACGCCACGCGCCAGGCAACTTCACCAAGTTCAAATTAGGCGAACTGTCATGTTACTACTTAATAAAAGCATGATTAAAACGCTAAAAATAGTAAATCTGTATTAGGTATCGATTCCTAATGAAGTCGAGATTACAAATTAAACCACTGCGATGGAATCCGTGCATGCAGTAATTAATTATGCAATGCAGACAATATATTATCTCGTATAATGCAGTAAGCAGTTTCAAACCTTCCTGTATTTTGATTTATATACTAATTTTTATGTTGATAATACTAATGTTTCAATTTATTATTGGTGATTTTTATGTTGATAATACTAATGTTTCAATTTATTATTGGTGATTTTGAAAAAGAGAAAGAATTTTTTATCTGTCTTCTTTAGATGTTTTAATATACTTCGTAATTTTTTCATAATGAATGAGTAAATATGTTGCTAAAGTCGATTCTAAAATAATAAAGGTAAGCAGAGGGTTATAAACTATTATGGTTTACAGCCAAGATAATTTATAGTATCATGTCATGTAGTAAAAAAGTGAGCATTTAAAATTCGGCTAAAATAGACATAAAACACTCAAAATTTCTAATGAAAAGTCGTTGAGGACAATTATATTATTCCATATTTTTATTTCGAGAACATCAAAGGTAATTTTTATGTTTTCTAACTGCTTGCATATACTTAAGATAAAAATTATCCGATGATTTACATCTTGGCAAATCCGACACAGCCTTGCCTTGGATTGAAACGTCTTAAGGTCATCGAATTTGACAAACATAGCGTAAAGTAAATTCTGCCTGCCACGAAAAAAGAGATCAAGCATGTTAGGTCTCGTATTTGAAACAAATGAGGACATAACTGGTAAACAGTTTCAGCGATCAGAACTTTGTTACTGTTGTGGAGAAAACTAATAAACAAATTTGAACAACATAATCAAGATATAAACTTTGTTAAGTTGAACCAATTATAATGTATCGTGATTATATTTCGTGTAAATATTACATTGAGTAATTATTGAACAGTAGTGAATATCAGGAGAATGTGTATTTTAATGAGTTTTCCTTATTACAAGACAATACAATCCCTATGTATTTTTAACAAAAACTGCTGTATTTGTAATCAGCTGAGATATTAAAATTCAATATGTTTATAAGTGATTTAGTCTTTAATAGATTTTCTTTCATATTGGAAAATTTTTATTGTAAATTCTTATTCCAAACCATGTAATTTTTTATCGATTTGGAGCAGAGTTAAATGAAAATAAAATAAGATATTTATTAGCTTTTACCATATGAATATATATATATATATATATATATATATATATATATATATATAAAACTGATGTTTAAAAGAAGGAAGTGCAAGATTCTAAAGTGCCGCATGCTCCTGTAACTTTATATACCACTTAACTCGAACTTACAAATTGATTTTTAATGAGGCTCTTCAGCTGTGGTCATATCAAAAGAAAATAATGTTTGCCTTTAAGTTTGAATATAATTATAATTTAGCTATACAAAGTAAAGTGATATCATTAGTAGTCTTTTTATTATTTAAATATATTTTAACTATTTAATCACCAACAGGAGGTTCATGCATCGATAATATTCTAACTAATATCGAGCCTGACCATGTGACAGCTGAGGTGGTCCCTTCCTGTTTGTCCGATCACGAAGCACAGCTTGTTACAGCCGTAATTCAGTCAATTACATATAAGGGGTGTAACTCTGCCCCTTACCGAGTTTTCTCAGACAGAAATATCAATTTTCTTTATGAACTTTTAGATTCAGATTTACTAATTAAGATCAATTGTTTTAAGAGATACCCTTAAAATGGCAGCAGCATTGGTGTTTGCAAAACCTACATATATGTATCATTATTGATTAGTATAAGGATTCGTTTAATTAGTGTATTTTTGACATGCTAACCTTAATAAAAAAGTAGTAATCAATACAATATAAGAGAGTATTGATGCATCCTTTACCGCTCTTACGTTATTTATTGGGGAATTTCGCCTAAATACTTCTAAAAAATTTATAGTTGATACAAATATATATCATACCTAATTTTTAAGGAACATTTTTTAAAATATATATAAACTTTTAACTATCTCGAAATTGACGAGTTATATAAACTTGAAACAGGTTCGAGTTAGCTGGCATAAAATGAAACACATAAGAACATGCAACAGCCATAGTGTAAAGAAGTGTCATGTTATGTTGAATCTATCAAATATTTCATAAGTATTCAATTAATAAATTAGTTACTGAAGATTTCTGCAATTTAAGAGTTCAATGAACAAAAAAAAAATTAAATTTAACATTTTATTATTTTTTTTAGACCACTGAGATAATCTAAGATATCTTATAGTTCGGATATTAGAGTGCCATATGAAATTTGTGGTATATATAAACACTGTCATACTAATATGTATATATATATTTTTTTAGCAAGAATATATGTATTTAATTACTTTAATCAGTTAAATATAATTAATTTTTAACCATTTATTGCTTAGTTTATTAATTTCACGTTTTTAAAATACTGTATTGGCCTAGATATATATATTTAGTATTATTACTATTATATATATACTAATCGGTAAAGACTTTTCATTTGTACCATATGGTTTAATAGGTTACCAGGCTTATTTTTTACATGAAATACTTTGGTTTCATTTGTAATTGAAACTCAAACAAAATATTATATAATAAGTTCTAATTTATATATTTTTCTAATATTAAACTGTAAAAAATACTTTACCAGATATACGATTATTCATTAAATCCCTATAGAGAGTAATAGCAATGCACCCAATGTTATGCCCATTTCAATTTAAATGTTTGTCTATATATTGTATTGTAATTATCAAATGGAAGAAGCTAAGGAGTAATACATCTATATAGTAAACGTATAATTAGTTTACTTATGACGTGCAAGTAACTAAAAACCTGCCTCTTCAAAACCTTACAATTAAATTGACGAACACTTGTTCAAATTATTCATTTAATAATCAACTTAAACTTATTCCATTATTAATTTTGTTTTTAAAAATACTATGGTTTGGTGCAGTGATTTTGATAAAAATAATGTTCATTCTTTCATTCTTCCACAACGAGATACATAAACCATTTTTTACTAAAAAGTGTCTCAATTTGTAAAAAGAACTTCACAAAAGGCTTGCTGGTAAAGCAAGACTAGTGTGTAGACCTCAACACAGACATAACCATTACCACAGTCCTGCCTGTATCGATCTCTGTTCACAGACACACGCCTTGGATCTCTTCTTTCTTCCTTCTATCTAAATTTTCAAGCTAAATACACATAATCTTGCTTAAACGTTATAGTGACTCAAATGTTAACAATACTTACAATTTTTATATAGGAATTTTTTTTTAATTTAAATTTTTTTCACTATAGCTTTTACTTTTCTCAAAAATTATTATTTTTTTAACATGATACATGATAAATGTGTTTATGAAGTCAGTAGTACCAAAAGTGAGGAGAGGACTTATGGTAAAATGATAGTATTTATTAAAGACACGGGAAACGTCGTAATATTATATTGCATTATCATTTTTTTTTTATGAAAGATTTAGTAAATTTATTTATAAATTATTTAAATTTCCTGGACCAAAATGGATTCATGCAGCCTTGATCATACTTTTGCCCAATGATATGTCTGAAATATGTTTTGAATATTGAAAAACCCCTCTCATTCCTCAGAAAATAATAATTTTAGAAACATAACTTAAAATTCAACTTTAAGTAGTAAAGCCAAGAAATTTTGTTAGTGCGGTTATCCTGAACAGTGTATGTTCAGACGTAAGAGAAGTTGGAAGGGATCGTCAATTCACATGCGTTTTTTACTCATAATTGCCTTTCGGAGTATGACCACCACCAATAAATTGTTTGGATTGATCTATCTGAATTGCCATAACTGTTTAAATCCTTTTTACCGTAGTAATGGGCATTAGGTAATATTATTACAATAGAAAAAATACCCAATAATCTTCCAGAGTATCTCTAAGAAATTAGCTAACAAGAAGCACTTAAGAGCACATCCTTTTTAATATGATGTGTTTCCGAGAACGCATTTTGTTCACAGTGATCTTTGAAGAACATATGAATATATTTCTTTTACCGTAAAACACTGAGATTCGTAAAGGGGAAAACAGATTATTTAAAATTTCTTCTTTTGTGTAAAAGTTAGTAAGATTTGAATTTAAAATTCTTATACGATTATGACGAAACTGCTTATGTTTTGTTTTGATGGAACAATGTTTTGTTATTGATTGTTTAGAACCACTTTATTGTCATGTAAGAAAATGCGTTGGAATTTAATCAATTATTTTTAAAAATAGGCAAAATGTATATATTTTAAATATAATTAAATTTTTTAAAATATTACTTTTGAATTGCTCCAATGTAAAAAGTGGTCAACGTTTAAAATGATTGTTTTAATGTCCAAAAAATTAATATTTTTTAGGGAATACAAACATAAGGCACATTTTCAACAAAAAACTACGTAATATGTATAGAAAGAAGTCGCAAGGCACAATTTGTTTTATTTAGATTTTTTGGATCTCTGTATCCTAAACTAAAGTAGATCAACATGGAGATTTTACTCTTAACAAATAATAATACAACTCATGCTTAAATAATACTGCACAATAGATTAGAAGTTAAACAGTTGTTTTAAAACTTTTCAGTCTACCATAACAGTAACAGTCTAGTTTCTTGTATCTTACCTAACAAAAAGTAATAAGTAAAGCTTATTTTAGTCTTTTATATGTATAGCATCAAACATGGTAAAACTACTTTTACGTTACAGTGTTTTTCAATCGAATTACCGCACTTAAAACTTGTTTATTTTCTCTATAGTACTGTTATTAAATTGCTCTGACTTTACCATCTATAACCAGTGACAAGAGCAGAATTATCGTATATAAAAATCATAAAAATTTCAATATGAATCAAATGAATGACAGTGTTTTTGATTTAACTATATAGTATATAGATCCTTTTGATATTAACAGTGAGAAATTCCGTTAAACTTGGTTATATTATATTTAATGAAGCATAACAATCCTTAACTAAAGTAACTGTTTTTTTTAAGATGAAATATTTACAATCTTAAGTGTATATAAAAACATTGAAAATAAAACGAATCATCAGATAACCTTCATTGCTTTGTATGGACGAAGGCAAATTTGCTGGTGCCAGAGATGAGATTTGACGAGTGGCGCAAGTTCGATTGAAAAGCCCTAATTGGTGTGATTGGCATTGAGATGTCTAGCATAAAGCAAACCGCACCGGTGTTGACAAACTGATGCGTAGTGCCAATCAGGGATGATGACGTCACTTCAGCTGCCAGTGGCTAATCGAGGAAGGTAACCACTACACAATAGCTGACATGGACTAGTCGTGTATTTAAATGTATTTCTAGTCTAGATATATAAATACATTTTAAACATTCACGATCATCTCGGGGGTCTTATACTATTTGGTTTTCGTGAGCCAAAACGTCTAAGTAATCTGTGTTTCTTTATTTATATTTCAAATAAACGTTCAGCGCTCATAATGTGTAAGGACAGTATAGTTAATACGAGTGTTATAATTATTATAATCAAACACATATACAATTTCTAAGTATGTAATATAAATCAATACAGTATTTACATAGGATTAAATAAATTTAAATTAATAAGTTAAAATAAAATTAAATAAAGTTATTTAATTTACTAAACTAAGTCATTCAATTATACTTTAGTGTGAAACTGTTCATATCATATGTACCAATTTCTGTAACCTATTATTTTGAAATTTTTATAGAACTGTAAGTATTTTCTCGCAAGTTGCTGTAAAATAGTTTACATAGTTATGATTGATGAAAATGAGTCATATAGATGTTTTTTGGAATGTAATGTTAAACATAATAAACATCACTGTATCTTAAAAAATATAATATTTAAATCACGAGTTTACATATTTGCTATTTCAGACTACAGAACTGCACGTGTCCAACATTTATAATTGTTGGATGGTAAGTTTATACATTTTGTAAGAAGCTATAGTTTTTCGATATACGAAAACAGATTAAGGACTGAGGATTATATATTTATAACATAGCCTAGTCAAAATAATCGAAGGACAAAAGAAATATACATAAGAGAGAGATAGAGTGATAAGGGATGGAAGGAATAAGAGTGAGTGAGAGGGGTTGGGAGAGGTGAGAGAGAGAGAGAGAGAGGGTGGAGGGGAGAGAAAGATGGCTATGGCTGGTCTGAATCAGGAATTATTCAGTGAGTGAAGCGAGAGCTGGTTTCAGGTTGGTCAGCCAGAACGCTGTATAATTCAACTGTACTTAGCTGATGAGTTTCCATAGTCGTCCATTTCCGGAGAAGTGGTAGGTTATTAAAATATTTTCTTCGTTTCTCTCAAGGACCTCTATATTTTGCAGCGTGACTATCCTTCTGAACAGCATAAGATATTGTATAAGGTCAATAAGAGTAACTACAAGTTACTATATTTCATCTCTGAAAACATCTCAGATCGAAAGCCGTCTGAATAAGAGTAAGAATGTTGCCAAAACTGTATGGAACATAGTGTCTGAGAACTCTGGAAAGCAAACAGATAGGAAAAGACATATTCAGGAGCTACAAGATAATGGAGCTGCAGTCTCTGACCCACGTCATATCGCTGAAATGTTTAACAATTTTTTATGAGTGCCCCACTGGCTAGAACCATAAACGGAACAAATAGTTGCACTAACAGCTCTTCTAAAATACACCACTGTCCATCAAGTTTCTTCATAGCCCAACAACGCTCCTTGAAATGTACAATACTATTTCATCTTTGAAAACTAGTTCAACACCTGACGTTTTTAGAATGAGTCCTTCAGTAATTAGACGGGTTGCTTCACCCTTGAGCCCTCCTTTAACTCAATTGTTCAACAACTCAGTTCTTCAGGGGAAGTTTTCGTCGGATATGAAGCTCTCTAAGGTCATTCCGGTTTTCAAGAAAGACAGTAGGTCTTCGCCTCAACAGTATCGTCCCATATCAATTTTACCAACCATCAGCAAAGTCTTCGAACGTCTCATTCATGTTACACTAACAGACTTTCTAATCAGAAATTACATTATGAGTGACACCCAATTTGGATTTGTTCCTTCTAAATCCACCACCGATGCTATTGCCCAATTTTCCAAATATGTATTTACTCGTCTTAACAATCAGAATCACGTAGCTGGTGTTTTTTGCGACCTCACGAGAGCGTTTGATACAGTTAACCATCTGAAACTCCTTAATAAGCTTGAACTCTACGGCATCAGAGGTTGTCTCCTGCTGTGGTTCAGGTCCTACCTTTCAAATCGTTACCAGAGTGTCACGGTTACCAACTCCTTTGGTACGGCACAGTCAGATTTCGTTGAGGTCTCCATAGGTGTTCCTCAAGGTTCTATCTTGGGACCTCTTCTCTTTGCCTTATATGTAAACGACCTAAGCTCTTGTGTCCCGCGTAACTCGCGTAACTCAATATGCTAATGACACCACGGTCATTGTTCGGGCAGACTCTTCAATAGCGTTAAATCTTCAATTAAACACTAAAATCTAAAAAATGAACTCTTGGTTCATTCGCAACAATTTATTCCTCAATGTTGACAAAACATCCATTCTTCACTTTCGATCTCAGACAGTTTCTAAGGGTTTTGTTGCTTTAGACGAGGTTGACATCATTGAGGTTGATTCAGTATGTTTCTTGGGTGTTCATCTGGATGCTGGTTTTTCTTGGCGTCAGCATGTGGAGGCCCTTTGCTCTAAGCTCAACTATGTATTGTTTTCCTTAAGATGTCTTTCAAATTTTCTGAAAATTAGTGCACTGAAAATGGTATATGATGGTTAATTTTCCTCTGTGATGTCATATGGCATAATGTCATGGGGAACTGATTCATCTTCTCTGTTACAAAGAGTATTCAAATTGCAAAAGAGGGCTATTCGTTTAGTGTTTGGGTTGAGGGGCCTGGAGAGCTGTAGGCAAGTGTTTCACCAAGAACGTATACTAACCCTCCCCTCCATTATTATCTATTCCGTATCAATTTACACTTTTAAACACATTACCGAATTTCCTACCCACAATCATATATATCCCACCAGAAATAAAAATAGTTTAACAGTACCCCACCATAGTAATAATATGTTCCGCAAATCAATAGAATATTTAGGACCTACAATTTACAATAGATTGCCAGATTATTTAAAAGCCAGCACTTCACTTGCATCTTTCAAAAACAAACTAAAAGACTTTCTTGTAAAAAACTGTTTTTACTCACTCTCTGAATTTTTGTGCCCCATCCAACCTTACAAGCAAAACTATCATTAGTACTGTTTTTCAATATATTTTTAATTTGTAGTTTTACCAGATATAGCAATAACTTTAATAAGAATATTTTTAGTATTTAGTTATTTTATACATATTGACAATTCTCTATACATGTTATTGTCAATAAGAAAAAAATGATTTTGATTTTGATTTTGATTCGATTTAACGTACTTAAATTTGTCAGGTAAGAAAGAATAATAGCTTACATGTAGTCATAACTTTATAAAACCTCAAAAAACAACACTTTTAGAGAGATAAGAGGGTAAAAACATGTAAATAGTGTATCTACAATTTTTAATAAAAAAATTATAAGGAAAGTTAGATTTGAAAAAGTTGAAAAATGAGCCTTTTCTCTATTTCATTTAGGATTACATATATAAATTTACAAATTAAGAGTTACATAAATATCATATTTTCTGTCAGAATCACGCAATTTTTCTTATTATAAAAATTAATAAATAACTTTGACTGTAGCAATTGAACTTTTACTGTGCTATATCCCTTGAGGTAATAATAATATGACTGCATTCATCATAAGCCATCAAAAACGTATACCGTCCTAGATTTATCGTAGGATAAAACGGTAAAAAGGAAGATAAAGGGATTAGATGGGTTCATAAACTTCATAAATTATCGTTGACCCGAATATAACAACATTCTTAAGTATTTAATTACCCTTTTATAAGAGAGAAATGCTGGTAATTTAACATTTATAGTGTAACAAGCTTTCAACGTAAAGACTTGAGCAACTTGTTGTATAATTTAAGTAGATTTAAATATATTCATTTTATTATTTAGATTAATACAAAATATATAAAGCGATTATTGTTTATATCATTTAATTATTTAAAATAATCTCATTAATTATTAAAATTATCATTGAAAAACGTGTTTCTAAAATTATTATTACTATACGTAGTTCCGTTCTCATACATAATGATACATTGGCTCATGATTATAATTCACTATTTTCCACCGCAAAATATAACATTTTGTCTACTTTAGTTCATTGTCCTATTTATCACAAATATTCGATTATCTGTAGATGATATTTGTACACACAACATAAAGTACACTAGGCAAATTATGAAAATTAGGAACAGCGTATTAGCTAACAAAGAAGAACGAATTTGAATGTAAAGTTGCAAGGAGAAAATAAAAGTCAACTAATGGATAAGCTTTAAGACTACAATTTTAAACTATTAAACAATAATATTACATAAAAACATTTATACGTGAATCGTGTAAAGCAGAAAAAATATATTGAAACTACCAAGAAGCATTTGTCCTTGTTGTATGCTTTACCATACATTTGCAATCGTTAATAGAATTTACCTTTACTCTCAACCCCCCGGAGTGGCTTCAAGAGGACCAAAAAGCGCTCAGATTATTCCAACAGAACTTCTCAACGAACAACGGTATGTGTTTAAATAGCCAACACAGTATGGTCTATGTTAGGTACATTCCATAGCTAGTGTTTTATATTTTATTCGTTAAAACGATAAAACATAATTGACACGAAATATATTGGTGTTTAATGACTGAGTGAGGTATGTACTAAAATTGAGTGGTGGAGATTCATAGGAAGTAGAACGTTATAATAGAATATTCCTTTATGTTTACAGTGTATTCATACTGTTCATAAAATGAATGAAGATTCATAAACGCGTTTTCGTTTCATTGCTCGTGGTTTCATGATAAAAAATTTAAAATGAAAAATTGGAAGATGCCTGTATACAGAGCAATTGTAATCCATTGTCAGTAGAATCAACAGGGCAAACAAAAGGAAGACGTGATCACAGACAAAAGCCTATCTATTACATGAAAAGTTGTGTTAACATATGTTCTACATCTCTTTGGACGTAAGGAATCTCTGCTGGAAGGTAAGGATTCTCTTTATGAACCAAATAAATTCATACATTTCATTCTACCTTTAAGAGGTAATCCTTTGTTCACTGTATTGTATTAACAAATCATACACAGTTTCCATTTTAAAGGGCTAATTTAATTTTATTTATAAAACAACATAATTTTTAACATAAGCTCAATAGTCTAAGATATATTTTGTGTAGGTAGTTCTTGAAATATTTTCAAAGGGAATGAATTTTTTCATTTGTGTTCATTGTTTTACCTTATATAAAATATATTTGAAAAGGAAACTTCCGAGTTAAGCCTACTTATTTTTATGCGGTGAAAAAAATATTATTATTTGTGTTATTATTTAGGTGTATACTTATTGACATACAGTTTGAATAATATTTTATATGTAGACAAATTATTTGGAAATTAGTATTATAAATCATTTAACCTTACTTTATGTCTTATTAAGGTTTATGTACTTTAGGAGTTATATAACAAATTATATAGTAAATGTACTGATGAATTTGGAAGCAGAATATGGCATAAAAAAAATTATGGTTGCCTGTAAAGTCGGTTTTACGGGCGAAGATTTTACGTGACAACGTCTTTTTCTCGGTAGAATATTTTGTTATTTTAAATGTTTGACTAGTAATACGCGCTGTTTCTTCTCAATCGACTGAATTACGATTGATTGCAGAGTGATTTAAACTAATAATTTACTTAACACTATCAACATTTGTCAATAGTATGACATAACCTATAAACTCAGTTTCTCAACTTTTGTGTCAATCTAACAATTAATCAATCAATCATAGTTTACGATAATGAAATATCAGTGTACAATTATTTACCTTTATTGTTGTAGTTGTTGTAAATGACGAATCTAAGCACTCCACATTTTCATGAATAAACATAGTTATCTGCTTTATCCCGTGCGGATCCCGTGCGGCGGACCCACTGGACGGGCATCGTAACGTTACCGGGCGTTACACTTTTTCATGAGTGACTCCGAGCCGCAACCTAATTTAAGACGTTGTCACGTTAAAAAATAATAAAATAAAGTAAAAGCATTAAATAAACAAACTATAAGGATCATGTAGAGAATAGGTGTAAATAATAATTTTATTAAATAGGCTACAAAGTAATGCCTGCAATAATAAATACATTGAAACCAAACACATTTGTAGAAAATTTACAGAACATATTTTTTTTAATATGTAACTGAAAATATAAATATTCATGTAAATCCACGTTATCAACACTTTATACCCCATATGGGTGGAAAACTATAAGATTTTTAAATAGGGATTTATTATAATTTTGTTTAAATACTTGAAAACAGGTAAAAATTTATTGAGTGATACAAAAAGATATTTTGCTAATGGTATTTGTTTTTAGCACAACATCTTTTATTACCACTGATGACCGAACACTTTTGTGGAATTATCAATGAAGTAAATATGTCTTCTTTTACCAGGCAAAGTTGGGGCTAACAAGCCCTCTCTAACACTAATACCTGGGGACCAACGGTTTAAAGGTGACTTCCGAATCACCACCAACGCCCGGGCAGGCAAAACCGTTAGCAAGGACAGAATCGCTTAGCGGTTACCCATTCAATCAGCAACCACGGTCGACGTTGCTTGATCCGGTTATCTTGCAATAACCGTTGTACCCGCTACACTGCACCATTGGCAGCATGGATATTATGATTCCTGTTACACAATACAAATAGAAAGGTTTTTCATGTACTCGACAATCGATTACGGATATCCAAGGAGGTGAACACATATTGTACAATGGAGGTGATTGATCACGTTTCAATATCCAATATAAGGTTGTAGGATTAGTACAGCACACTTCGGTAAAGTGCGGGGTTTGTTGTGCTCTACAATATTTATTACAGACCACAGGCCGTAAAAAAATGAAGATAAAAATTTTGTTGTAATAAAAAAGTAGTTATATTTGGTGTAAAGTGAATTAATGTTTCCTTGGCAGAGTTAATAAACCTCTTGACAACAGAAACAGTCCGTAAATATTATTTTCACAATAGCTTAAATTCGTCTACACATAGCGTAATAACTATATAAAACGGCTTGTACTGATTTAATGAACATTAAAAACCAATGTATTGTGTTTCGGTTAGTAAATAGTTTAAACTGAATGTTATATTCGTATGTGAGTTGAACAAGTAGTAATTTATAGTTCCATTATAAAACAGTTTATATTTAGTACAGTACGGAAAGGAGGAACATTACTTTAGTTACAATGAACGCGTTTTAGACTGATTTAATAGATTCATCTACAGGTCACGGACTGACGAACTTTGTTTTTTTGTTGTAACTGCGTTAATTTCTAAATGTCATTTAAGTATACAACAACCACTGTATACATAATATATGGGATTTTGCATTAGTCTGAAGTATATCATAAAACTTTTGTAGAATTTAAATAATAAAACCTGAAGGTTTAGCCAATCAAATGATAACTCGTTTCCAGTACTGGTAATAAAAGTAAAAAACATTATTTTTTGCGAAAGCGAATTTGGTTACTTATAATAAGTTTCCTAATAAGATCTTCCTCTATTTTTAGCCTTGCAAAAGTAACTATACTATAATCAATCTTAATATAAATCTTAATCTATCTAAATAATCAATCTTAACTTCTGGATAATCTTAAATATTGTATTTAACGACAATTATAATGTTTATTGTGGTTAACGACCAGTGGGATACAAAACCGTAATGGATTAAAACAAACTTTATCAAGATAACGAATATCATATTTCTGTAATTGTAATTGTCTGAAAATCGTAAAATTAAAATTAAATGATCGAAACGTGTGCTAGATGAGAGCATTATTTATCACAAACTCCAAGGGTGAGAAACACAGATGTTATTATCGACAGATATAGAGATCTCCACAGATACCGCAGTACAGCTGTACCTCTTCAGTTTGTCATATCACATTAGTTTCTAACATTCTTTTATCTTTTTAGCCCCTCTCGCTTGTTCTTCCATAAGTACCATAACTACTAACAGTGTTCACATTTACCCGTCATTTGTGTAGAATATAAAATAATTAATGTACATTGTTTAAAAAGATGTGAGAAGTATAATAAAAATTTACCATATTTACTTGATCATTGGCTGAGCATTAGTAAAGCTTATCGCTTGAGAGTCAGAACTAATTGTAATTCTCTCCGAGTCTCTATCTGTATATCTGTACGCACTTGAAGTATAAAACTTCATTTCTGTATGAGCAATGTAGTCGAGATTCATAGGTTTTTTAGTTTAAGACTCTTATGATGTATTAATTTTTTTTAATTTTACTGTACTTAATTAAAATCATAATAAATGCAAACCCAGACAAAGAAGGTTACTGAACGTATCAGAGAGTCAAACATTAAACTTATATATATATATATATATATATATATATATATATATATATATTCATAAAATTTGTATAACTGGCAATAGCCTAATTTAATTTCAATAAACATTTGAATCGCAAAAAGTACTAGCTCCGCCGGGACTCGAACACGGATCTCTCACTTGCCGGGT
This sequence comes from Homalodisca vitripennis, assembly GCF_021130785.1. NCBI lineage: Eukaryota > Metazoa > Arthropoda > Insecta > Hemiptera > Cicadellidae > Homalodisca > Homalodisca vitripennis. Next base: position 230,282,202 of record NC_060208.1, read on the forward strand.
GAATGTGCTACCATTACTCCACAGAACCCTCACTTTTTACTATTAAATTATGCTGTATTTGGCCGTTTCTTTCACATATGTGTTTAAATAACCAAACTAACATATGATCGGAAGACCAAATACCTGTCAAATGACTTCTATTTACATTCATTAAATTTGTATAACTGGCAATAGCCTAATTTAATTTCAATAAACATTGAATCGCAAAAAGTACTTGCTTCGCCGGGACTTGCTCTGTGGTGTAATGGTAGCACATTCACCCGGCAAGTGAGAGATCCGGGTTCGAGTCCCGGCGGATCAAGTACTTTTTGCGATTCAATGTTTATTGAAATATATGTATATATGTGTGTGTATATTTCAGGAAATTTTTCAATTTTTTATCCAATATTTAACGGTATTTCATTGATTAGCTGCAACGATTTCAGTGATAGGTTTAAGTAAGTGTGGAGAAACCTACAAATAAATGGAGAATGTAGTCGAGATTCATAGGTTTTTTAGTTAAGACTCTTATGATGTATTAAATTTTTTAATTTTACTGTACTTAATTAAAATCATAATAAATGCAAACCCAGACAAAGAAGGTTACTGAACGTAACATGACATTTGTAAAGTGTAACGGACTTTAACAAATGATTAGCAACACATATTTGATGTCCCCTTTTAAAATTGAATAAATTATTGTTCTTAACTATGACAGGTGATTAAAAGTACATTCAAGCCGAGTTCATAAATATAAGTTTATGGACTGTTATAGTTTGTACACCTGTGGACCGTAAGAATTTTAAAAACAGGAATAGGCCTAGCCTTTACGTTAACCAAGCACCCTAAACGTTTCAAAATAAATTTGAAGTACAACATATGTTTTAGTTTTTACGTAATGTATTAAAACGCACACGCATGCAGAGATCATTAGATTTGTATATAATAGCATATCGATATATATTCAACATTTAACTAAAAGTATAATCACGTCATTTCTCAGCTCCAAAATACTTAAATGTTTGTAAGAAGTCTATTTGACCTGTCTATAGACAGTAAAATATATTCGATGTGTTAAACATTGATTTCTTTTATATTTGTAGCAGTTGCTATTATAAAGCGATCGCACCCTATTTTTAGTAAGCATTAAAATGTATTGAAATTTTTAAAATATTTACCTTTTAACTATACACTTATAGAGGAGTGTATAGGTATATGTGGGACATCTTCAAAGAAACAGCATTGTGTTATTTTTAATTTGTGTTATTAGGAATACTACGTATCTTTCTGAATTATATTCAGATATATTATGAATTATTTTACTTGTAATAATGACTTGTATAATTTTAAATACAGTCCAAATGTCCAATAAAAATTCATGAAGATTCATAAAGGAAAGTTTTAAGAATTTGGGTGAAATTTTGAGATTACAAACACCGCAAAATTCATACACACTTGTAATTTATACTTTTGAAGAAACTTTTATGAACAAATCCAATCATAAAAAGAGCTTTGGAGTCTCCATATAACTAACTACCGTATCTAAGAATTACTGTAATGTCTGGAAAGAGCAAGAAATATAACGAATTTAATGAAGAATAATGGAATTCTTAATAATACAAGCGAATTACATGTAAAAATATTAAAATTTGTTTGAAAATGAGAACGGCTTTATTAATACTGTAGGTAAATGTTGATGTATACTTAGAAGCCCTGAGAGGATTTATGAGGTTAACTTTAACCAGACGACGTTACAGGGAACTCCTACTAAAAGCTCAATGTAATAACGCGGGTGATGTTGGTGCCATAAGCCCGGGGACTGTAATCAATTTCCCTCGCCGTCTGCCCCTTAGTACCGTGGGTCTCGTGAGCCACATGACAATGTTCATTGTGAGGACAGTAACTATTTTACACCCATAATATCTACACCACATATCTTTAACTTATTAACATTCATATAATGATTAATTTCACTATTTATACTGTTTACAGGTACCAAAGCCCTTTAACGTTTCTTAGTTAAAAACAAATTAGCAAGAGTGAAGAGGAAATTAGTTTTAGCCATTTATAAACGAAAGTATTGAATATTTACAACATTTCTCCCCTAATAAGACTGATATCATCAATAAACTTCTGTATAATATAAAAGAAAATTGTTCTGAGATTTAATAAATATCCTTGTTATGAAAGACTCAAGGATCATACTCGAGTATAAGTGGTAAGAAAAGTGTTTTACACTATATTGCTGTCTTGAGCAGTACAAGAAAATTACGAATAATACAAAAGGTCTAGATTGGTCCCTATTTTTAATTTATGGGTTGAATTTCCTTGAAGCCTAGCCCCCACAGTAGACTGCTTACGCACGCTCTCCCGAGAACAAATCGACTATAGCCTTTGGCATAAGTATACGATAAAGGATTTTTTATAATTCTTGATTTCGGTGTACATGTTGCGAGTTACATGACTGTACTTACAATGCATTGCATTTGCCCTTACATTATAGAGCTCTATCAATCAGCTGCTGAAATAAAAATATCTTTAGACTGCCTGGGGAGTCTTAAATTGCTTTTTGTCCGACTGTCCATCGGTATGTGAACGTTATTGTACTGTAGAAGTAATTTAGTTGTAGAAGAGATTTAGTCTTCCGATCTCTTACCAAGTATTATTTTTAGGTCATACTTGTTTGTTTAACTAATACGGTTTAGAAATAAGTTTGTTTTGCTTTAACGGTAGAGCTCATTTATATAGCAAACTTATCTTCCTCTCCGGGCAAGAACCCGGTCAGACAAATTCTTCTGAAATTGAAGTACATCTTGGAATGTTTGGAATCTGCGTGAGTTTAAACTAGTAATAGTGGAGAACAAAAAATTAAGCCTGCTTAAATTCTAGCAACTGGATTCACTCTAGCTGACCAAGGTGATATTAGGTCTGAATTTTTTTCGCACCATTCATAAATAAATAAATGACGTCACGTATTACGTTGTGACGAGTGCGGCTTAGCTCACAGGCGTGGCAGACACACAACAGATTCTACACCAATGAACACCTACGGTATAGTATTACTTTAGCTGTCTACGTTTTGGATGTTCATGCCATGTTGTATGTCAGGATTTGATGTTAGAGTTGTGAAAATTCCAAAAAGACTGAATACCGGATATACGATTATTTCTTACAATTAGTTAGGATATATTGTACTTGGATATCATTGTTGCCATATAGTCATTCCTTATCTTTAATAATTAATGAGTTTCAATTATGGGTGAAAACAGTCTATATAGATGATGCTGTAAACTACCTATCGTATTTAATAAAAGATGTGGTATATATTGTAAGTAGGTTTTCAACACTTACAGAATTATGGTATGTTCATTGCCACCTTATTATATACAGAAAATTCTAATAGTATCTTTGCCTATCAACGTAGAACTGATTATTGAGGTCCTAATGCATCAAGAAAAAAGTGGTAGTTTCAACGTAACTCCAATTTTTCCCCAGACTTTATCCGCTTTCAAATAGTAAAAATATTTCGAGTGTATCTAGTTCTTCATATTTTTTTAACAAGCACGCTCAGTGTACTAACATCCATCCTTGTTGCGTTTAGGATTTCAACTGATCATAACATAGAGAGAGAGAGAGAGAGAGAGGAGAGAGAGGAGAGAGAGAGAGAGAGAGAGGAGAGAGAGAGAGAGAGAGAGAGAGAGAGAGAGAGAGGAGAGAGAGAGAGAGAGAGAGAGAGGAGAGAGAGTGAGAGAGAGAGAGAGAGAGAGAGAGAGAGAGAGAGGAGAGAGAGAGAGAGGAAGAGAGAGAGAGAGAGAAATGAGTTTCAATTATGGGTGAAAACAGTCTATATAGATGATGCTGTAAACTACCTATCGTATTTAATAAAAGATGTGGTATATATTGTAAGTAGGTTTTCAACACTTACAGAATTATGGTATGTTCATTGCCACCTATTATATACAGAAAATTCTAATAGTATCTTTGCCTATCAACGTAGAACTGATTATTGAGGTCCTAATGCATCAAGAAAAAAGTGGTAGTTTCAACGTAACTCCAATTTTTCCCCAGACTTTATCCGCTTTCAAATAGTAAAAATATTTCGAGTGTATCTAGTTCTTCATATTTTTTAACAAGCACGCTCAGTGTACTAACATCCATCCTTGTTGCGTTTAGGATTTCAACTGATCATAACATAGAGAGAGAGAGAGAGAGAGAGAGAGAGAGAGAGAGAGAGAGAGAGAGAGAGAGAGAGAGAGAGGAGAGAGAGAGAGAGAGAGAGAGAGAGAGAGAGAGAGAGGTGAGAGAGAGAGAGAGAGAGAGAGAGAGAGAGAGAGAGGAGAGAGAGAGAGAGAGAGAGAGAGGAGAGAGAGAGAGAGAGAGAGAGAGAGAGGAGAGAGAGAGAGAGAGATGAGAGAGAGAGGAGAGAGAGAGAGAGAGAGAGAGGAGAGAGAGAGAGAGAGAGAGAGAGGAGAGAGAGGAGAGAGAGAGAGAGAGAGAGAGGAGAGAGGAGAGAGAGAGAGAGAAGAGAGAGAGAGAGAGAGAGAGAGAGAGAGAGAGAGTGGAGAGAGAGAGAGAGAGAGAGAGAGAGTGAGAGAGAGAGAGGAGAGAGAAGAGAGAGAGAGAGAGAGAGAGATAAGACTGCTTAGACGGCTGAAAATGTCGAGCCGACCATCTCGAAGTGTCCTACAGTTTGTAGCTCGGACTTTATATCGGACTTGCCGAAGGTGCAGACGCCGTTGACGCCAGTGACGACGCAGTGGGCGCACGCTCATTTAATTCAATGTTTTTTTTAACTTTTGATAAATCCCGTAACCGACCATCCGTGCCGAACCAGTCGGCGTGCAGGTTTACAATTGCTTATAATTTCTCTCCGGATCTTACCGACTTCAGACTTGCAGTAGTAGTTGGAATGACTGCCGTCGTCGTCCTCAACCTCTGAAATAACTTACATTCCCGGTCATTAGATTTAAATCAACACTGATTAAAACTCAGTAAATAGGGCATAGTTTTACGTGACGTCAAATACTAAATACGGATAACTGTGACAATTTAATATATAAAATAATAACTGTTATAAATTAGTCCTAACGATTTTTATTTAACGAAATTTTAATGCAATATTCGTGTCTTATATAAAACCCACACCATGTGAGTTGTTAGGTCAAAGTAGGTAAGATACATTTTGTAAAGCTTAATCATATTTTGCTTTAGTTACCTCATCTATGATCTCTCTGTTAATTAGTGGTTTTATATAATTTTCATCTATGAAATAACGTTTTAGATTTCAAATTTTTCTTATTGGTATTCTAATAAAACCCTGCCAGAACGCATTAGTCACGCTTAGTATTCAAACTGTATGTTTTTATAAACAAAGCAAGCCACAACTGGCTTCGCTGAGGTTCAATGTATAATTTGAGATTTATAACTCAGTTATTATTGACACATACGAGAACTACAGATAAATATTCTAGATATCTATAACACCTTCCTTCAAGCAAAAGTGAAATTGTGTCAGCCTACTAAGTGATTAGCTTCAACAACGCTCAGCCATTACATGTTTAGACACGCATTATCCTAGAAATAATTATTGTCGATGTAGAACTGAAGATTCATTATATTTCATGTATAAAGATAAGATAAAGAAATTTTTTCTCGAGATATCTTTCTTCATGATCCATTTAAATTTCTTTCACTTATCTTTTATATCAGTGGTTCAATAAAAGATGTCTACAAATAACCATAAATTGAAGTTGTACAAAAATAAGTACTCACAAGGTAAAACATCAAAAAGATGTACTTTTATTGTTTAAAGATTTAATTATTCTGCTCTTTTCTCGTTTCTATCATGGATTCACATAAGAATTTCATGGAGTAACATGCAACATCAATGAGCTCAAGGTTTCTCATGTAAAACTTAAAGCTTCATGCACAGTTTTTAGTCCATAGGTCGAGATATAATGTAGACTGGCAGACAAAACTGAAGCTTTTTCAAGTCCCACGAGAGATAAGTTTCTATAACGTACACCCAAAACATTTTTTTTTTAAATATTTTGTTTAGGTTTACAGAGGCAGCAAAATATATTTTTTCAAATACATTAAATGTATATATTGCTATCTTTTGATTAAAAATTCTTTATAATCTGTAGTTTTTAACTCACTATAAGCTCGTACTTCCATTATAATAACTAAAGATCGTGGTTAATTAAATTATTGTTTTACAAGGTCTTATAAAAACAACTGCATTTATTCTAATTTTAATTTTAAATCTCTAATAACCATTTTTTTAATTATTTTAATCTTTACCTAGCCCATTGTATAAAATATAATGGTTTTTATTTATATAACATATCTATGCATTTTGGTGACTACCAACCAAATACTATGTTTTTTTAAGTCTAAGTATTTTATAAGTTGAAAATTAAAATGTAATCTTCAATTTTTTCTTATTTCCGTCATTAATAATCAAAACACTCAAATATAATAGTTTTTATTTATTTCTGATAATTTTTTATGAATAAGAAGGTTGTTATAAACTCCAGCATAAATGGTGTTCCACGTGTATACTTATTACTTACTGAGTCTGTTTGACATTCGAGATGTTATAAATTAATTTCGTACTAAACGCAATATAATCTCTACACAAATAATGTATTACATAATATATGTGTTGATAATGCTCTCTTAACACAATATTCAACATAATCTTATTTTTCCCTTCTATTTTTTCAACATTTATTGTTTAACGAAGTGGTGGCTTCCATTTACAAAACCTCCAAAAATACCATCATTCCTAAGGTTTACTTTCATACTTTTAAAGGTATGTTTTGGGCCATTCTCCAGGAGGGTTCACTTCTGGCTGGGTTATACCTTGCAGTTAAACCCACAGTGGGTACTGCAAAAACCGATGTGTCACTTAAATCTGGGCAACCTTATGGATGTCCAGGAACAGCTCATCACTAATCGCAAATGTTGAGATTTCAGGGTGCAAAGGTAATTCTATATGTCTAATTTACTTTCTGTATATAAGTGTTGGTGGGGTTTGTTCCTTGAGGTGTTTGTTTGCCTGCTTTGTCTGAAGATACTGGTTCAGATCTGGTTTTTAGTTCCTATGGGACATGGCTTGAGATTATTGGAAGCAGCGCAAAGTTCCTTATAGGACTAGGTGCATTTTTGTAAGCTTTATGTCCTCATCATCATCATCATCGTCAGACGTTTCCGTTCTCACGGGTCGTCGTACACAGCCTCCTCCACTTTAGTCTATCGTTTCCAGGTCTCCTCTTCATCCACCTGTATTTTCTGTAGTCCCCTTCTCTCTATGTCTTTCCACACTTGGTCCTCCCATCTTCCTCTCGGTCTTCCTCTTGGTCTTCTTCCTCCTTCCTCCTTCTCCAGTGCTATTCTAGGCATTCTATTATCTCCCATCCTCTTCACATGCCCCATCCACTGTATTCTTCTTCCTTCCATTGTCTCTTGCAGTGAAACTACCTTCAATCTTTTCTCTAGTTATTTCGTTCCTTATTCTATCTCTTCTTGTAGTCTTCTCTATCCCTCTTAAAAATCTCATTTCTGCAGCTTGCAATCTGCTTTTTTAGTCCACGTCCACGTCTCTGCTCCATATAATAAAATTGGTTGGAAATAAGATTTATACATCAATACTTTTGATTCTTTCCCAATGTTCCAACTCCACACAATATTCTTTATCATATTGAAAAACTTTCCACTCTTCCATATTCTGTTTCCTATGTCTTCTCTTATTGTGCCCCTATCTGTTATGATACTTCCTAAATAACAGAATTCCTTCACCTTTTCAAGTCTTTTTCCTTCAACTAACACGTCTTTGTTATTTCCATCTTTATGTCCTAAGAGAACAAAAACAAGCTGGTTGCAAAAGCTGTCTTTTAGTTTTTACTAAACGTAAGGGATACCTAGTAAATTTGTATTGTTGTTTTTATATACATTACATTGAATTGTACATCTTCTTATACACTGTATAGTTTGTTATTTTTGTATAATACATGTAGTATGAGCCTTAAAATTGGCATTCCGAGAGTTGAATAATATGAATTAATGTTCTAATCTTATATTTTGATTATTTTAATTGATTTTTTATGCCAAATAAGTTTTCACTCGATATTTTAAATTAAATTTACATATGTATAATAATTTAGATAATTTATTGCAAACCATTATTTATTTTATTTAATATTTATGCAATCAACTAAATTTAACTCAAACTTTAAACATTTGGAAAACACGAGGATAAGAATATTACAAACGTAATGTTCACTGAGTAGATATTATATAATAATATTATGAAATAACAATATGAAGAACAGAAACCCGAGTAGAGTGAAATCAATGCAAATGTGTTTTACCTGTTTCTAGAGTAGAGCTGCAATTTATGACAAGAGTAACATTGCTGCTTCCCTTGCAAAGGAAATTGCTTCGTGGATTGTTATTACTGTTTTATAATTCAGTGGCTCCCTCTGAGGGCTTTATACGCAAAGAATATTAAAATATTGCATATACTTATATTTCTGTATGGAAGTTATTGTACAACAGTTTTCAATCAAAATAGTTCGCAAACTACCAAAAGTTAACCGTATTTTAAAGTACCTAAAATCTACAATAATTTAATTGTTTTGTTTACAAAACAAACCGTCATGTTTTATTTTAACTACAAAACATTAGTGTAATATGAAATTTATTAGTAACAACATTCTGTAATATAATAGTAACGCTAGTTTAATATTTTTACAACGAAAATGCCTGGAAGCGGAATAAAGGAGCATGATTTTTTAACTGCAAAAAAGTTAAAATTAGATATTTATCTAGCATACATTGATCAGTATTGTTTTATCAATTGTTAGTTTAAATATTCAACGCATGTTTATTAAATATTGACCTTATTTCAGCTGCAACGATCTCATTATTAACCCTAACCTGAAACTGAAGCAGTCCCTAATGTTCCTCTTGACAATTACACAGACTGATACTAATTAGTTAACGAGAAAGCAATATAGCCAGAGGGAAGAAAATATAACACTTTCTGTGTGGGATATACAATTAAACAGATAACATTAATTGGGTATCTCAACTCGAAAGCAGTGAATATTGTAGTTGTTAATTAGAGTTAAAAATCAATTTAATTTTACCGATTACCTGAATTTTAAGAATTGTTGAAATATACATATAGCATGCTTTGTAACAATAACATGCACATCGTTCTCTGTAAAATTTGTTTGAATTCTTAACATCAATTCTTTCTATCTGTTTGAAAATATTTTAATGATTGCCTATTGCACTTAATAATAGAATAATAGTAACAACTACATACAGAGACGAATCAATGTTACGTCGGAATATTTAAATTGTGACCTACAGTGTAAGAACATTGACATTTAATGTAAATACAACCGAAAATTTGAGGGTATACTATTATATTGAGTTAAACTTTTATAATAAGACTGATATGAAGTTTGGTATTATTTTCTTATTGCAAGATACCCCAATTTAAAAGAACAAACAAACAAGGAATGTATGTTGCCATGGAATTCAAATACAAATTTAGCATAAAATTCAAGTAAATATTGTTAAATAAATATAAAACGGACGCAATAACTTCAGATTAACAAAAAAGATTTTATAAATTTAACGCTTACAACAAAAAGTTTGTATGTGTAGTAAATGCTTAACTACTAAGCATAATTTTGGAATTTTTCTTATATGAGGCTCAACTGTAAATAATATTTGTAAAATTTTATAAAAATATAAGTTTTATGTGCCATGATTCATTTGCAACAGAATTATGAAAGCCATAAACAACATAACACTTTCGAAATTGATTTGGCAACTCACGATAGCCCTAAAGGTATTCCACGTAAGCAGATCATGTAACACACATATCAAATACACTTTGCATTATTGGTTTGTTTACTTGCAAACGATAAGCAGATATTATATATTTCATTACAAATTATAACTAAAGACTAATAACACGTTACGCAATTGGACGTGAATACAAGGAAACATACAAGGAACGAACTCAGGACAGCTATTGTTTTTCAAGTTTTAAACAAGGGAAAGACACTATAAATTTCTTGAGATGGTAGGGTAAACAGAGCCGAGCTGGGTTAAATAAACAAACATGTTGCCTAGCAACAGCGCTCCAGCATCGACACAATATTCATGTTACCTCACACGTTTCCCGTTCTAATTCATAATATTTAGAACTAGGAGATACCCCTGCCAACTTAACGGGTCATCACTTTTGTTCAATTAAACTGTCCATAATTTTATGTTCATGTTCGAACTTGTAATTTGTACGAAGTAGTTAAGAGAAACCTTAAGAAATGTATACTTTATTTTTTTAAATTTAGTATTATATTTGTTGAAATAATAGTCAAAATGTAAAAGATTCCAATATGACAACTTGCCACGCTTTATATAAATGAAGAACAGTATATAATAGAGATTTTACCAGTTTTTTTACAACTGGTATAGCTGTGATTAAACAGACTCAGGATGATGTATGTACCTGTATATGTACTGTGTTAAGGTTTTTTGAACTAGAATTTGAAATTATTATTCTATCCAATGTGAGAAACTAATAGTATTCTTTGAAATGGTAACTGGTTTGGTTATTATTGTATTTCTTTTTAACATCGCATTCTGGATTAGATGAGAAGACTTTATTTCTATACTTCTTCTACATCTAAAACTACGTCTGCCTCAATCTAATATATATATATATATATATATATATATATATATATATATATATATATATAAATCTAACGTATCACTAAATCTCCAAATCAAACGTTGTTTTATACTAAATCTCATTTCCCGTTTAATGAGAACCTACGTTGAATTAATACTCCTTCACGTCATTGTGTTCCATAGATTCTAACGTACAATTATATTTCCTTAATACGAAACTAATAGTATCCATATCCAGAAATTCCCTTCTATACGTGCAGAGAAGGGAATATACTGTAAACTGATTTTAATTTCAAAATCCTTTGTTATTAAAACTGTAAATAAAAAAGACCTTAAAAATTTTTTTAAGTCGAAATCTATATGATTATAAAGTTATGTAAACTAAGAACAGAGATAAGAAAAACAATTTAAGGAGAATTTGATCAACCAATAACTTTTTATTCAATTATAACTCGTTTTTGTAAAATTTTTAACGAAAACTTGGCTCATAATGGGTCAATTGTAAAATTTTTAATAATTTTGCTCCCTAGCGCTTATAGATAAATTAACAAGATTATTATTGAATAGTATTACAGTATTGTATGTAATTATTTACGTGAGATGGCTAAGGTGTCCAAAAACCTATTTATAGATAATTTTTCGAGTTTAAATTTAGTTTCTTAGTTTAAGATCCAATCGTTCCACTAATACAAAATTTTCTTTTAAATAGTCTAAATAAAGCAAATCAATATGAATGAACGCATTTTTACGGTATCAGTCTAGTGTACGTACTTTAGTACGTGGTTTTTCTGGAAAGGTTTTGCTTTCTCGATTATTGCGTAATTTCAGTGATACCAATAAAATAGTTATTATTTAATAGTACTTATGATATTTCTCTATATTACTTGACCAGTATATATATTGTCATATTTAATATTTAGTAGTCACTTTCATTTTTGTAATAAGTCCTGAAAATGTATGAACTATTCCTGCGTAATCTGTTATGAAAAGGCGGTAAACACATAGTTACATAATGAAGGGACTAAAATACAATTTATTATAACCAAATTTTCAACTGGAGTTATTCTGTTTACGTTTGTAATTTTCCATCCTTAACTGTAAGTTACGTAATAGTGACGTAAATTTATATACAGTACTATAACAACATTTGTATCTACTTAACCGTTACATATGTTTTAAAGGAAACACAAACCTATAGACAAGAACCAAACAAAACGGGAAAACGATGTAGTACAAATATGTTTAGATTTATCTTTTAACAAATTGAATAAATTGTTCATTTTACAATTTATTTATATTTCTTATCCATCCTCAAAGTTACCGTGGTAGATAAAAGGACGTAAAAAATTATTAAAAAGATAATATCATTTTGTACGTTTTTTATTGCATTGTATATGTTACATTCTTGTTAACGTATAATAACTAAGATATTGCTATGATACATTGTCACATAGTCTATAGTAGGTTGAGACGGCACAATTTCTTACGCTACCGCTTCAGACTAATGTACTTGTAAACAAGGACTGTGGGATTGAATTTAGTGTCCCCAAAACAAGTATGCGAGTTTAAATGGTATACTTCAAATGATAATTTAAAAACTTATAAATGTATTACCAAATAAGTATCCCGTCAATGGTATACTTAAAAATTAGAATATAGTACATCATTCATTACTACAAAATAAAGTAGTTGTAGGATTGTACCAAGTATAATACTTTTTTATTAACTACTTCACTTAGTATTAATGAAGTACAACAGTAGATGAAGACTAGTTATAATAACACGTATCTTGAAATGTCATCTAATATATTTCAAATAATATTATAGAGTCAATATCTAAATATATAATCACGTTAGATACTAAGATAAAGTACTTTTACGTTTATTGAATTTAATAACATTCCTCGTAAGTAATTTTGGTTCGTCGATGATTCTGTGACCTGTAGAATAAAAACAAGATAGGTACTGTAATACCAGAGTTGCAGAGAACGTGGGATCAGTTCATATCGTGTAGGAGTCAGGTAGGTTGTCTGTAGGACGAGACTATTGTCGAAAAGCTCATGATAACTCTTGTTTGTAATACAGTTCATGAGCAGTAATGAATAATCTCTTGAAGCAATTTTCAACTTTCAACAATCTGAGTTCTCTGTACAAGCAACTACATTCTAACACTACAACTAACTCATTCTGAGAACTAACAAAATCCACCGGTCTAGAAGTTTTGAGTTCTCTGTACAAGCAACTACATTCTAACACTACAACTAACTCATTCTGAGAACTAACAAAATCCACCGGTCTAGAAGTTTTGAGTTCTCTGTACAAGCAACTACATTCTAACACTACAACTAACTCATTCTGAGAACTAACAAAATCCACCGGTCTAGAAGTTTTGAGTTCTCTGTACAAGCAACTACATTCTAACACTACAACTAACTCATTCTGAGAACTAACAAAATCCACCGGTCTAGAAGTTTTGAGTTCTCTGTACAAGCAACTACATTCTAACACTACAACTAACTCATTCTGAGAACTAACAAAATCCACCGGTCTAGAAGTTTTGAGTTCTCTGTACAAGCAACTACATTCTAACACTACAACTAACTCATTCTGAGAACTAACAAAATCCACCGGTCTAGAAGTTTTTGAGTTCTCTGTACAAGCAACTACATTCTAACACTACAACTAACTCATTCTGAGAACTAACAAAATCCACCGTCTACAAGTTTTGAGTGTATCGGAAACTTTCAGTGTAATTTCTGTTAGTAAAAAACAACATTTTCAGATTTACCTAAGTATAAAACATGAATATTAAAAGTATTTGAAAAATAATTTAAAATTACTATTCCAAAAAAAAATCTTTTTCTATAAACAAATAAATTCAATTCCGATTCAATTGTAGAGAACACATTGGCAAGTTACTTAGGCAACCCGTATAACTTTTTAAGTAGCAAGCTTTAATGATATTACTTATAGAATAGGTATTCTATCATTATTCAGCCAATGCATTTTTTTAGTGTTATCGAAAGAAATATCATAATACTTTTAGACACATTTACTAAGAAACGAAGAACATATTTTAATAACCTAACATTTCTCCGGATATGGGCAATGACTATGGAAAGTCATCAGCTAAGTACAGTTGAATTTATACAGCGTTCTGGCTGACCAACCTGAAACCAGCTCTCGCTTCACTCACTCAATAATTCCTGATTCAGACCAGCCATAGCCATCTTTCTCTCCCCTCCTCGCTCTCTCTCTCTCACCTCTCCCAACCCCTCTCACTCACTCTTATTCTTTCCATCCCTTATCACTCTATCTCTCTCTTATGTATATTTCTTTTGTCCTTCGATTATTTTGACTAGGCTATGTTATAAATATATAATCCTCAGTCCTTAATCTGTTTCGTATATCGAAAAACTATAGCTTCTTACAAAATGTATAAACTTACCATCCAACAATTATAAATGTTGGACAAGTGCAGTTCTGTAGTCTGAAATAACAAATATGTAAACTCGTGCTTTAAATATTTATTTTTTAAGATACAGTGATGTTTATTATGTTTAACATTAGCATTCCAAAAAACATCTATATGACTCATTTTCATCAATCATAACTATGTAAACTATTTTACAGCAACTTGCGAGAAAATACTTACAGTTCTATATAAAAATTTCAAAAGAATAGGTTACAGAAATTGGTACATACGATATGAACAGTTCACACTAAAGTATAATTGAATGGCTTAGTTTAGTAAATTAAAAAACTTTATTTAATTTTATTTTAACTTATTAATTTAAATTTATTTTAATCCTATGTAAATACTGTATTGATTTATATTATATACTTAGAAATTGTATATGTGTTTGATTATAATAATTATAACACTCGTATTAACTATACTGTCCTTACACATTATGAGCTCTGAACGTTATTTGAAATATAAATAAAGAAACACAGATTACTTAGACGTTTTGGCTCACGAAAACCAAATAGTATAAGACCCCGAGATGATCGTGAATGTTTAAAATGTATTTATATATCTAGACTAGAAATACATTTAAATACACGACTAGTCCATGTCAGCTATTGCGTAGTGGTTACCTTCCTCGATTAGCCACTGGCAGCTGAAGTGACGTCATCATCCCTGATTGGCACTACGCATCAGTTGTCAACACCGGTGCGGTTTGCTTTATGCTAGACATCTCAATGCCAATCACACCAATTAGGGCTTTTCAATCGAACTTGCGCCACTCGTCAAATCTCATCTCTTGCACCAGCAAATTTGCCTTCGTCCATACAAGCAATGAAGGTTATCTGGTGATTCGTTATATTTTCAATGTTTTTATACCTTAAGATTGTAAATATTTCATCGTAAAAAACAGTACTTTAGTTAAGGATTGTTATGCTTCATTAAATATAATATAACCAAGTTTAACGGGATTTCTCACTGTTAATATCAAAAGGATATATATATACTATATAGTTAAATCAAAAATACTAAGTCATTCATTTGATCATATTGACATTTTTATGATTTTTACAAACGATAATTCTGCTCTTGTCACTGGTTATAGATGGTAAAGTCAGAGCAATTTCATAACAGTACTATAAAGAAAATAAACAAGTTTTAAGTGCGGTAATTCGATTGAAAAACACTGTAACGTAAAAGTAGTTTTACCATGTTTGATTCTATACATAAAGGGTGATTTTTTTATTGGTGTGGTTTTTTAAGTTGGCACCACTATTAAACAAAACAATTAAATTTGAATAAAACAGCTGATCTTTGTTTATTATCTTATGTCATTTCAATATTTGTATTGTCTAGTGCGTATTATTGTATAGTAACCATGAACAGGCAGAGACGCCGCACAGTAAGGACCGAAGAGGCTGTTGATGCTGTTTCTCATAGTGTTGAAGAGGATCCAAGTGTGTCGATTCGTCATCGTGCGCAGCCATTAGCGATCTGCTACTCAACTCTATGGAATATTTTACGGAAGGATCTACGCCTATATCCATACAAGATTCAGTTGGTGCAAGAACTGAAACGATTAGACTATCGCAAGCGTCTTGATTTCGTTGAATGGGCTCAATATAAGATAACACGTGACCCAGCTTTCGCAGGCAAGATATTTTTCAGTGATGAGGCTCATTTCTGGTTATGCGGCTTTGTCAACAAACAGAATTGTCGGATTTGGAGTGATGAAAACCCAAAAGAATTTGTTGGTATGCCCCTTCATCCACAAAAACTTACCGTTTGGTGCGCCATTTGGGCAGGTGGTGTTATTGGCCCTTATTTTTTTAAAGACAATGCTGGCCAGACTGTTACGGTAAATGGTCAACGCTATCGGGCAATTTTACGGGACTTTTTCTTTCCTCAGCTAAACGAACTTGAAGTGGATTTAGAAAATGTCTGGTTCCAACAAGACAGCGCGACGTGCCACACGGCAAACGACACAATTGGCCTCTTGGCAGAAACATTTGGTGAACGAAATCATCTCATTTAGAGGTAGTGTCAACTGGCCCCCATGGTCGTGTGATATCACGCCAACAGACTACTTTCTGTGGGGATATGTTATGTCTCAAGTATACGCTGACAAGCCACAAACTTTAAATGACTTGGAAGCTAACATTCGTCGAGTTATTGGCGGAATTCAACCACAGCTGCTGGAAAGAGTATTCGAAAATTGGACTTCTCGATTGGGCTTTCTACGCGAACGAAATGGAGCCCATATGCCAGAAATCATTTTTAAACGTTAATGTCATGACACTGTAGTTCAAATAAATGCATTTTTATGTCAATGCAGGTTGTTTTTCATTTTTGTATTTAGTTTTAAAAACCGCACCAATAAAAAAATCACCTTTTATAAAAGACTAAAATAAGCTTTACTTATTACTTTTTGTTAGGTAAGATACAAGAAACTAGACTGTTACTGTTATGGTAGACTGAAAAGTTTTAAACAACTGTTTAATTTCTAATCTATTGTGCAGTATTATTTAAGCATGAGTTGTATTATTATTTGTTAAGAGTAAAATCTCCATGTTGATCTACTTTAGTTTAGGATACAGAGATCCAAAAATCTAAATAAAACAAATTGTGCCTTGCGACTTCTTTCTATACATATTACGTAGTTTTTTGTTGAAAAATGTGCCTTATGTTTGTATTTCCTAAAAAATATTAATATTTTGGACATTAAAACAATCATTTTAAACGTTGACGACTTTTTACATTGGAGCAATTCAAAAGTATATTTTAAAAATTTAATTATGCATACAATATATATATATTTTGCCTATTTTTAAAAATAATTTATTAATTCCAACGCATTTTCTTACAAGACAATAAAGTGGTTCTAAACAATCAAACAAAAACATTGTTCATTTAAAACAAACATAAGCAGTTTCGTCATAATCGTACAAGAATTTTAAATTCAAATCTTACTAACTTTTACAAAAAAGAAGAAAAGTTAAATAATATGTTTTCCCTTTACGAATCTCAGTGTTTTACGGTAAAAGAAATATATTAATTATGTTCTTCAAAGATCACTGTGAACAAAATGCGTTCTCGGAAACACATCATATTAAAAAGGATGTGCTCTTAAGTGCTTCTTGTTAGCTAATTTCTTAGAGATACTCTGGAAGATTATTGGGTATTGTTCTATTGTAATAATATTACCTAATGCCCATTACTACGGTAAAAAGGATTTAAACAGTTATGGCAATTCAGATAGATCAATCCAAACACTTTATTGGTAGTGGTCATACTCCGAAAGGCAATTATGAGTAAAAAAACGCATGTGTAGTGATGATCCCTTCCAACTTCTTTTACGTCTGAACATACACTGTTCAGGATAACTTTACTAACAAAATTTTTGCTTTACTACTTAAAGTTGCATTTTAAGTTATGTTTCGAAATTATTATTTTCTGAGGAATGAGAGGGTTTTTCAATATTCAAAACATATTTCAGACATATCATTGGGCAAAGTACGATCAAGGCTGCATGAATCCATTTTGGTCCAGGAAATTAAAATAATTTATAAATAAATTACTAAATCCTTCATTAAAAAATGATAATGCAATATAATATAACGACATTTCCCGTGTCTTTAATAAATACTATCATTTTACCATAGGTTCCTCTCCTCACTTTTGGTACTACTGACTTCATAAACACATTTATCATGTATCATGTTAAAAAATTATAATTTTTGAGAAAAGTAAAAGCTATAGTGAAAAAATTTTTAAATTTAAAAAATGTTATATAAAATTGTAAGTATTGTTAACATTGAGTCACTATAACGTTTAAGCAAGATTATGTGTATTTAGCTTGAAAATTTAGATAGAAGGAAGAAAGAAGAGATCCGAGGCGTGTCTGTGAACAGAGATCGATACAGGCAGACTGTGGTAATGGTTATGTCTGTGTTGAGGTCCACACACTACTCTTGCTTTACCAGCAAGCCTTTTGTGGAATTCCTTTTACAAATTGAGACAATTTTTAGTAAAAAAAATGGTTTATGTATCTCGTTGTGGAAGAATGAAAGAATGAACATTATTTTTATCAAAATCACTGCACCAAACCATAGTATTTTTAAAAACAAAATTAATAATGGAATAAGTTTAAGTTGATTATTAAATGAATAATTTGAACAAGTGTTCGTCAATTTAATTGTAAGGTTTTGAAGAGGCAGGTTTTAGTTACTTGCACGTCATAAGTAACTAATCATACGTTTACTATATAGATGGATTACTCCTTAGCTTCTTCCATTTGATACTTACAATACAATATATAGACAAACATTTAAATTGAAATGGCATAACATTGGGTGCATTGCTATTACTCTCTATAGGGATTTAATGAATAATCGTATATCTGGTAAAGTATTTTTACAGTTTAATATTAGAAAAATATATAAATTAGAACTTATTATATAATATTTTGTTTGAGTTTCAATTACAAATAAAACCAAAGTATTTCATGTAAAAAATAAGCCTGGTAACCTATAAACCATATGGTACAAATGAAAAGTCTTTACCGATTAGTATATATATATATATATATATATATATATATATATATATATATATATATATATATATATATTGGCCAATACAGTATTTAAAAACGTGAAATTAATAAACTAAGCAATAAATGGTTAAAATTAATTATATTTAACTAATTAAAGTAATTTAATACATATATTCTTGCTAAAATATATATATATATATATACATATTAGTATGACAGTGTTTATATACTCAAATTTCATATGGCACTCTAATATCCGAACTATAAGATATCTTAGATTATCTCAGTGGTCTAAAAAAATTAATAAAATGTTAAATTTAAGTTTTTTTTGTTCATTGAACTCTTAAATTGAAGAAATCTTCAGTAACTAATTTATTAATTGAATACTTATGAAATATTTGATAGATTCAACATAACATGACACTTCTTTACACTATCATGGCTGTTGCATGTTCTTATGTGTTTCATTTTATGCCAGCTAACTCGAACCTGTTTCAAGTTTATATAACTCGTCAATTTCGAGATAGTTAAAAGTTTATATATTTAAAAAAATGTTCCTTAAAATTAGGTATCATATATATTTGTATCAACTATAAATTTTTTAGAAGTATTTAGGCGAAATTCCCCAATAAATAACGTAAATCGGTAAAGGATGCATCAATACTCTCTTATATTGTATCGATTACTACTTTTTTATTAAGGTTAGCATGTCAAAAATACACTAGTTAAACGAATCCTTATACTAATCCATAATGATACATATATGTAGGTTTTGCAAACAAAAATGCTGCCATTTTAAGGGTATCTCTTAAAACAATTGATCTTAATTAGTAAATACTACAAGTACTTATCTCAGCTTTCAGTAGTAACATTTAGTAAAATCTAATTGAGAATAACTACGGGTGTTGCAGTCATACAATAAGTCTGTATTTAGGCTTTACGACGGTTTATTGCTGCAATAAAATAATATTTGCCAACGGATTCAATAAGTTAATTTAAACACTCGATCATATGTTGATTCAAACACTTTTTATTAAAAATGAACTGTGGTTTATGTTTTAAAATAGATTTCGCATTCATATAATGTATTGCAAAATCCAGTTTCTTTCGAATCCCTCCATCGAAAACCAAACTTTTCATACATTGGCAAAAACCTACACAAAAACCAGCTGTAGTGATCAATGCAATTCAATTTGAATGTTGCGTTGAGCTGTAGTTCATCTTCCTCTTACGTGCTGCATCGGAGTTCTGATGCTGTTACAGACTTTACTCCTGATAACTGAAGTCATGTTGACGATGAACAAAGAAGCTCAAACCGGTCCCCCGCATCGGTTCGACATCAGAGACGCCCAGCTACAAAAAAACCAATCTAGTTGGAGAGGAATTTTAATTATAAGATTTAAGACGACAGGTAGCATTCAGTATATTCGCATTTTCAAGCAATTATTAAGCTGTAATTTCCTTCGAGAAATAATCTCAAATTTTAACAATATTACATTTAAATCACAATAATATAGAAATAAATATTGGAGATTGATCATTTATAAACGCTTTACATCATTAAATATCAAATAGATGGTATAGAACAATTTCCATAATTTACTAAAACAATCTGGATATAATTTAATCTGGATGCATGTTATAAATTTGTGTGGATCGCTAAACTCATATATGCCTACGCTAATGACACCGGCCTCAGTTAATCGTGGCAAATGTTGCACAAACTGCGTCGTGTATGAATGCACTTCCGCTTGGTACATTAATTAATCAAACTTTTATTAGTATCCAAATGTGTTGTATGTAAGCGAGAAATATTGCAGCTGTGACATTCTATTACAGGGTTTATTTATAAACATGTAATCCATGTCCAAATTTAGTAGCCAAC
The DNA here is from genome assembly GCF_021130785.1 of Homalodisca vitripennis. Lineage (NCBI taxonomy): Eukaryota > Metazoa > Arthropoda > Insecta > Hemiptera > Cicadellidae > Homalodisca > Homalodisca vitripennis. Next base: position 230,302,812 of record NC_060208.1, read on the forward strand.
AAGCAATAATAATTGAAATTGATATGATGTGTATTATTTTGCTATTTGCTATTTGATTGTAATAGTTTATAAAATTATACAAATTTAAATTGTTTTAACATAAGCTTTGTATAACATGGAAAAGATATGATTAGCTGATAACACTTCTTCGTCTGGATGGTAATTTTTGTAGACAGGGTGCCTCTGGTTTTAAACTATGTAATAAGTTCGTTTTGAGGTTCTTTGTCGCCGACTGTTTTCGATCTCTTCAGACGGATGTTGATTACAGATTCTAGGAGTCAAGTCTGTCCAGGCGTTACACTTCAGACGGATGTTGATTACAGATTCTAGGAGTCAAGTCTGTCCAGGCGTTACACTTCAGACGGATGTTGATTACAGATTCTAGGAGTCAAGTCTGTCCAGGCGTTACACTTCAGACGGATTTTGATTACAGATTCTAGGAGTCAAGTCTGTCCAGGCGTTACACTTCAGACTTACAGATTCTAGGAGTCAAGTCTGATTCAGCTAGGAGTCAAGTCTGTCCAGGCGTTACACTTCAGACGGATGTTGATTACAGATTCTAGGAGTCAAGTCTGTCCAGGCGTTACACTTCAGACGGATGTTGATTACAGATTCTAGGAGTCAAGTCTGTCCAGGCGTTACACTTCAGACGGATGTTGATTACAGATTCTAGGAGTCAAGTCTGTCCAGGCGTTACACTTCAGACGGATGTTGATTACAGATTCTAGGAGTCAAGTCTGTCCAGGCGTTACACTTCAGACGGATGTTGATTACAGATTCTAGGAGTCAAGTCTGTCCAGGCGTTACACTTCAGACGGATGTTGATTACAGATTCTAGGAGTCAAGTCTGTCCAGGCGTTACACTTCAAACGGTACACTAAGGCTAAATTGAGGTGTAATCAATATTCTTATTGAATCAAACCTTCCCACCAATTATCTACACTAAATTATAATTATTTCAGCTCAAATACGTCATGTAAATAATATACATATGTACGTTTATATTCTTCTTCTTTTATTCCTCAGTTTTGCTATGAAATACAAGACGTCAAATAAATTATTTTAAGTTATTATGAACAGTAATATTCTAAAATTAAAACCGCGGAAATTAAATATGATTCTTTTATAATGAGTATTAAGTCGATTCGTTTTAAATAAGACCCATTGTTCCAGCTAGCTCAGTGGTGATAGATTTTGGGATCCAAATATATTATTTATATGGTTTCTTTTTCTAAAGTGGCTCCAACTTCATTTGTAATAATTATATTTTTAGGACAGTAAATAACGAGATTGTTATGTTTTTTACTTTGCCGGCATCATATTAGAACTATCAAGTGTACCTATCAGGCCCACGAACTTAGTGCATAAGCTTATAACATAAATATTGTACTCAGTTTCAAATTGTTTGAGCTTTTTTGGGGATAGTTATCTTTTCCGCAATTAGCGTAATGTAGCTTATGCTACAATGCAAAATATGTATTATTTAAGTGTGTTTGTTTAACTGCGATCTATCTAAGTCGCTGCTTCTGAAACCTTTTTTATCTCAAATATTGTTTTTACTAAACATTTAGTCGAAAAGTTAAATGAATATCAAAGCAAAATGATTAATGCTCAGCGTAAAATATGTCTAATATCAATACAAATACAAACTACACACATGATACAACATAAAACTCTAAAATCACTTAAAAATAACATTGATTAAACGTGCTTTAAGAGTTCATGCCACATATGATGAAAACTTCCAGTCCACGTAGCTCCTGAACCATTAGAGATATTGAAAAACTCTCAATAGCGAAAATGTCTTATTTTTTATATTAGAATCTAAAAACAACATAAAATACAGGGTGTTCCATAAAAGATTTTAAAGTTGGCCACCATATTGGAAAATGGCGCCCATCTTCAAAAATGTGAAAGGGTATTCTTGAGTGAAACTTAAAATTGAGCATGTTCCAAATTTAAAGTGTGGTGCTAAGTCGTGTAATTAAAAACTTAGCTATTGGATCACTTTAAAAAACTTACCCGGTATATGTATACATATATTATAACTTTATTGATTTCTTTGTCCCTTAGTATTTCCATAATATAAAGGAAACTGTTACATCCCATGATAGAACTGTAATAATATATATTATTTCGCTACGTGTATTATTTCGTTGGTATGTAACCCCTAGTGTGTTAGACAGGTAATATAAAAAGGCGAACGAGGTTTAGACGCTCCAGGTTTAATTTCTAAAATGTGCCGAGAATTAACATTATTTTAAAACAAAATTGGTCACTGAAGTGTACGTATGTGCCAAACATTACCAATCCTAAAAATCGGAACAAAAATATTTAACTTTTTTTGTTAATACAAAAAGGGATTTTCCTGCTGAATTTCAAGAATTTTTGTTTTCTAATGTTAACAGAAATTTAACAGTGATTAATAGTTTTATTTATTAGACTGTCATTTTTGTCAGTTTATAGCTTGAAACTTTGCTCATTGTAGAAATTGCATGACACTAATACGGTGCAATGCAAAGTAAATATTAATCTAAAAAACCATCCAAAGTGGTTTTCCAAACACAGATTGTGAACTCTGCTTAATAAAGGTTGGGTAACTAGATAAGTGAGTCACCATGTCTAGTTATATCACGTGATAGGCCAGCGCCGGGCTGTGTCAGCAGATCCACACATTAACTGGTGCTGCCCACGCGTGTACTGCTGCTATCGATTTCATGTCTCCGGCACATTCACTGTGAACCGCTAACGATCTATATAATACTGAAATGTTATAAGCCTTTATCCCTCTCTTGAATGTTGCAATATTAACAGTTTTTACAATGATATAGCATCATAAATTGAATATTTGAATTCTTATTTCTACATATCTATATACACAAAAGAGTTTTTTAGTGTATGTGACTCCATATATGTATTGTTGTAAGACAGAACAGCTAAATAGCAAATAATATATTCAATCAGACTACCTTGGTAAACATTGTCACAAAATTAACAAATCATTTTATAAACAAGGATATCAATTGGCATTCAAAACATCGAACAACCTTGGACTTTTAATAAAAAAAAAAGCAATTCAACAAACCAAAATCAAAATTTAAAATTCAACAATAGTGGAGTATGCAAATTAAATTGCAACGATTGTCAATCCCACTATATTGGACAAACCGGCCGATCATTCAAAATTAGATTTAATGAACACATAAAAGCATTGAAAACATCATCAAATTCAAAATATGCAGACCATTTAAATAACACCGGCCATACATACACTAGCATCGAAAACAATCTTGAAATTTTACACACAAGCAAAAAAAGTCACTTATTATCTACTTTAGAACATTTTTTAAATTTACAAAAGTGCCAAAATTAATCATAATATATTATTAAATGACAAAGACTTTCTAACAAACAATTTATTATTCGATAGACTTTTAAACGATATAAAATTATCTCACGTAAAATTAAATACAACAAATTTAGCCACCAAGGTAGTTAAAAAAAACACATGACAAATTGATTTTAATTATTTATTTTTACAATTAACTTAACCTTATTTTGTACCTGAAGATGGAATCAATGATTCCAAAATGTACATCGTGTAAGAAAAATAAAAGTTTAAAGTGTTAAAAGTTTATTCATATTATGTTATTTGTTATAAAACACTTTTCGAGGCTACATCTCTAACATAAATAATAGAATTACAAAATGAGAATACTCTGTAGTCTTCTCAAACCATTTTCCCCCAAATGGTGAGAGACCCTGGTTTTAATAAGTACAATTTATTGTTTTAAACTTGGCTGTTGCCGTTTATATACGTACAAGTGTATACGTTTATGTATATATATATATATATATATATATATATATATATATATATATATATATTATATACTCTTATTGTAATTTAATACATCTTAAATGGGTATTCTGTGACATTTACTAGTTCTTAACAGCTTTTATAACTCTATAATACATATACAGAATGCTATTTTGCGTATACATTACTAAAATAAGTGGCTCATATCGTAATACTAAATAATATTAATTAGTAATTATGTAGTATAGAGAATCGAACTGTTTCAATTAAACAGGAGTCTCAAAATTAGCTTTTAAAATGTTAAATGGTATGTTACTTGTTAGTAATGTGTTTTTTAAATCTATGTTTTTACGATAATTTTTGCCTGTAAATATATTTAAGGAGCAAAATAATTGTTTTCTCTCACAATAAAAACTTGTTAATACTACTTCTAGAGAGCTATAATTATGGTAACTTCAGCTACTTTTTAAATTAAGACGATACACTTTATATTTAAAAGACATCTTCAGTTTTTAACTTAAAAGCGTGGGGAACGAAAAATTATTAACCATAGCTGCACACGCAATGGCTCAATTAGTGCTGCAGTCTGGCGGCCAGATATAGAACTGACACCTGTTAAGAGATGCATTATTTTTTTAAGACCATATTTTATCCAGGTTCCAGTTTCAGGATCTGGTAAAAACCTATGAAGAAGATCAGATCAATAAACATACCTGTCTTTTTCCCTAATTGTGAACAAGTAACAGTTCCGTGTTTGGCAGCCACCAGTAGTACCAAGTATCCAAGTGGACATTCACGAAATTATCAGTAGTGTTAATAATACCGCAGGTCATATATTGCCACGGCTAAATTTAAATGCATGGTAATACTTATTTAATATTATATTAATCAGTTTTTAACGGATATTCACGGGGCAAAACTAAATTTTTATAGACTGAATATGTTTCGGTAACATTTATGTACCGATTCAGAAAAATAAAGGTTTTAAAATCTTTTGTAGTGTTTTGTAACTCGTGCTTAAAATTCTCTTATTGTTCGAGATAGTACGTAACAAATATATAATTAAGTAATAACTTCAGAATCATCTTCTTTTGCCACTAAACGTACAAATTGCTTTAGTTTCTTATAGTTTCTTAGAAACAAAGGTGTGGCAAATGGGTTTTTCATCTCTGCTAAATAACCCTTTATAATGGTGTACGTCTTGAGCTAACGTTACCTTAAAAAACTCCTTCAAGACCATTCTCCATTGGATGTTTACTACCGTAAAAACTATTTATCAAGTCCAGTATTCATTTACTAAATTCAACTTTTCCAACTTCAGCCTAGTTGAGAATATCAAACCATCTAGTACAGGACCTATATTTTTAATATTTCGATGTTAAAACCAGAGTAATATTTTAAAGAGTGAACCCTTTAACGTCGAGTTGTTAGTATTTTATTCTGATAATAAAGATCTTTAATTTGATGTACATTTGTGCAATTCGAACTCTGCTCTTATTTTAGATTTCCTTATGATTCCTGGCGGGCCATCCCCTTTAGATGACAAAAATGTGATAGTTACTTAAAGAAGTATATTTATAGATGCAGTAGTGATGTACCAAGTTTTATTGCTTTACCTGTAATTTTTCGGAAATTATCATGCCAATGTAGGATGATGTTTTTTAAATTCTTTATTTATATAATGTGGAGAGAATTTCAATTAAATCTATTGCAAATTTAAAGGAAAACGTAAAAGGGTACAGTAGTGATCAGAATATAATTTAAATGTGTGGGAATATTAATGTGACGCGCCGAATCCTCATAAACTGCACTCTAATGACTGTGGCCCTCGTTAAACGTAGTTAATGCTGCATAAACGCCATTCACATGATTGCCCATTCGTGCATGAGTAGATATAATATACCCATAACATCTCTATTTTCAAATGGAAAGTTACGATTTTTGCAAATAATACGTAAAACTAGCACACGGATTATTGGCTGAGCGTTACAGCATTCTATAACTCAAGGGGGTGGAACAATATAATTTCGGGCCTTATGTATGTCTGCACGATATCTCGAGAAAGACTTGACCTATGGATTTTTATATTTGTATAGACAAATGTTTTTATATTGATTCAATGGATAAACGTAATCGCAATTAGAAAAATGTTGAATAAATGAATATGTTACAACAATTTAACCACTTTGAAACAATTATACAAAATTCTAACTAGTAAGTATTTTACAACAAATCTCGTTTGTCGGATCAAACAGATGTGAAAAACCAATTACTTCAATTTCTTGATTACTCGTATATTATAATTTATACGTGACTCCTGACACTAGATTCAAGTCTACGTGGCTACTGCCTAACGGTATGCTCTTTTCTTTTACGCCAATAACTTTATATTTGAAGAACCCGTTCATGATCATAAGATAATTAATATTTACAATATAAATTTCAGTGATATTATCGTGTTCAGAATTTAATATTTTTATTAAACAAAATCCTCCTAAAAATATTACATAATTAAGCTAGACAATGTCTTAGTTAACCGTTTAATAATTATATAATTATTTAGTTAAATTTATTTTAGCATTTAAACTGAAAAACACTATGTCAGCCTATTGTGCTCATTCGTGTTATTACATCTACCTTAGTGTTCTATAAAAGAAATGGTCACTCAACTTACAATATCACTCTTTTTCTTAAATATAACGGTGAACCAGATCAAAATAAAATTTAAAACTTGCATTTCCAGTTCAGTTAAATTACACAAATTATGGAGAAGAGAATGACTTGGAAATTGCCGACTTCTTGCTGAAAGGTTTATCGGAACCGTCGAGTTACAAGTACAACCTAGCAGCTTCTTGTTAAACTCGGTCTTGTCGTCCGCAGGCACTGATGTTATCTTGTCTCCTGTCTCCTCTACCTTTCTTGTTTCTGTCTCCTGTTCTTACCATGGTCCTATTTTTTATCATATGATTACCTATAAATTTTAGGAAATCGGAAATTTAACGATTAAACATATCCACTACTAAATGTAAAAAGTTGAAAATATTTTTATCAGCACATTAATTCTAATAATATTATAAGGGCCAATTGACTTTTTTTATTATTCCATTTTACGCGTAAGCTATTAAAGCGATTGCACTGTAATTTAGATGCACATTCTAGGGGTCTCTAGTGTGAATATAGTGCTATGTTTATTTTGGAAGCCCCTTGGGCTACGTCCCATTGGTATCTAAAGTAGGGTAAAATCACTTTATGTTATTAAAAGGTGCAATTTGGGAAGCGAGTATTAATAACTAAAAGAGGCTGTTTAATGTAATAAACTTATCTATGTTATTATTGCTCTATGACAGAACTATTACGTGTTTAATTAATTTACCCACTATTTACAAATTTTAACTGTACATTTTAGCCGATATTAGTCGTACAGTTCATTACTTTATAGGCCATATTGTTTAGAGGACAAAATTGCCTAATATTAAACATATCACAAATACTTGGTGAAGCAAGAATGGCATCTCTAATCGAAATCATTAAAATTGTATCTCTTCTTAAAACACTTCGTAAAAATTAAATACGTATGTCATTATTTTGGTGCAAACCGTATTCATTTTATTTTTTCTTTTATTTTGACTCAACTGCTCCCAGAAAGTTCTAAATCTAATTCAAAATAAACTGAAAATATTAATTTGCAAAGTTTTTTTTTTCAACTATTTTAACGTAACATTTCAGAAAAACTATTTTCTAAGAATCGATTTTAGAATATATATATCAAGCGATTCCCTTTGTAACGTTTTGAGCCAGAACAATATTTCCATCAATCGTGCAGATGCTCAAAACACATATATTATTTTATTTGTAAGTCTTTAAGAGCAATGAGACCACAAACTTTTATTTCGAGTTTATTTCGAATGACTTTTCATCAGTGATCCTGTTTTCAGTAATTTGTATTAGTCAGTTGTTTTAAACTTTATGAATAGTATACTTACCTATTGCAGAGTTACATACAAAAATACGCTATTTTATTCATATAACAGCACTGTGAGTAACAATGTCAAGTTCAGTTGATTACATTCCCCAGGATATTGGACAGCCCTCTCAGTTGTTATTACACTGAAATTGTAGAGAGAATTAATTAATATTAAGAAGTTAATATTACTACATTTTGACCTACTACGTATATCTGCGAAAATGTAAAGATCTTTTTCTAAATAATCAGTATGTTATATGTAAGGGCACTAATAGACACACGTTAACATATATTAGCTGTGCTGTGCCTATTAACAGTAATCTACTAGCTACAAGATTAATTAAATCAAGCGTACTTGTGTGTTAACGAAATTGTTGAGCTCTCTACTAACAAACTAATAACAGCAACTCACACTTGGCAAATAACAGAATGAAGAGGCACAAGATAATTTGAGTTGATTACATTCCTCAGGCTATCGGAGAGTCTTCGATGCTGTTACTGCATTTTAACGGACACTAACGGTAATGTTATTAGGTAGTATGTCAATTGCATAAAACAGCGTTGTACTCATGCTGTAAATTTAGACCAATTTAGAGCTATGCACTGAAATATGCTGTTTAATTAATATTAAGAAGATATATATATATATATATATATATATATATATCTTATATATATAAAAATCTTGAGTCACGATGTATGTTGCCAATAAACTCCAAAACGACTGAACCAATTTCAATCAAATTTCACATGTATCCGTAATTTAGTCTAACTTAGAAGATAGGATAGTTATTATCTGAATTATTCGCTTATGTCGTGAATATAAACGAATAAAATGAAGAAAAGTTTTCAAAGCGCCTGCACATTATAACCTGCAATTACGAGATAGATACGTATATTAAACAGTGAAACACTATTTGAAGGCGCTAAGTTATGATGTATAATTGTCTAAACTAAATTTTTGGTTGAACTTAAAGGTTGAGTGGTAGACCACTTTGTAATAAAATACATTATGCATTTACAATACATTTTTGACATATTTTCTTGATCGTGACATCAAGGTAAAATCTACATCGGGGTTGGAAATATAATTTACTTCAACCAGAAATGCTCATACGCGGGCAAAACTTACGAAAAGCGTGCGAAGCCGCGGGAAACAGCTAGTATATATATATATATATATATATATATATATATATATATATATATATATATATATATATATATTCTCGCTTAGCGGCTAGCCGCTATTTTGTTCAAAAAACTTTCTCAAAAACCGTACAGTATAACGAAACATAACGTTTCTCATAATTTGAATTAGATAAGAGAAAGTTTAAAACGATTAATTGTGATATTTCCTTTAATATTAACTAAATAGCGCGTGAGAAAAGTTTTTCAGTTAAATAAAAAAAATTTTAGCTATAAAAAAATTTACACGATACACTTGCACAAGCCACTTGCAACAGCTGATACTAAACAATGATATGTTTTTAGAAGCAAAATAGGCAAAATAGTTGGTATCTATTACATTTTGTATAATATATTGGTAAATACAGTTATTTGACTTTAATAATCTTCAACAGCCAGAATTTTATCGCCCAAATACCAATTTTTAAAAATTTCCTCTTATTTCAACCGACTTGTGTTCAAGATCTTTTGCTTTATTAGTTGTAGGGATCACTTTTTAGTAAAAAAAATACAAAACGGTGGCTAACAGCTAAACAATCAATTTATTGTACTAAAGTAAAGTCATTTGCAATGTCACTTCAAATCTACATCTCTTACCTAAAAAATATGCACCTGCAAAATATTGAAAAGGAAGTCTTTGCAAAATTATGTAGAACCTAGTTAAGTATTACATTGAAGTGTTTCCTTACATTGTCAAAAGACTTTGGGATACCTCAATATTGACCTATACTATTTAAAATATTATTGAAATGGTTTTAGCTATATAATAATATATCATGAAAGAAATAATATATATTGGATTAGTATATATTGGAGAGAAATTCGAGTTGTATCACAGGTTCTTTAAAAAGCAAATCACTACTCGACTTTAATGTACCAACACACTAACCTGTAAGCCTAATTCTAAAATGGATCAGGGGATTGAATGTCTTTCAGTGATTATTACTTATTACAGGAGTGTTTAGTAAGAATGTGGTCATGGAATTTTTCGGATATAAATTGCATGTGAAACCGCGGGTAACTGCTAGTGTTCAAATATAAGTATCATATAGGTCTGTACCGATCTATATTCTTTAAACTAACTTCGTTTGATACTGAGAGACCAAACTTTATTTGAATCTATTATATTCTCCAGTCTAATGGTCAGGCCTCAATGTCGTTACTACATTTAGCTTTTAGGGGAAATTAACTGTAACTTTATTAGGCAGTAGGTAAACTTAATTAATTAACCATCGGTGTACTCGTTAGGGACTAATAGGCAATTTTAGAGTTCTGTACTGTACTATGCTGTTTAAACAACAATATCGAGATTCACAGTATAATTTTAACTGACCCTATCTGACTAACTCGCTGTTGCTACATTGACCTTTTAGCGGAAGTTAGGAGTGATTGGATAGTTGGTAAAATTCAATAATCCACGGGATACGCTTTTTTCGACTGAGCGTTAAAAAAGTTTGTCACTTAAAGGGGTTGGAACATTTCGTTTTCATATTTCCAAAACATTCATTCCCGAAGACTTTGCATTTTAAGTATACATTATTACTGTATACTTAAAATCGAGCTTGATGATGGTGAATCACTCTATGGAATTTGGCTGCGTGGGAGTGAACATTTAAAAATTGTTCTAATGGGTAACTACAATATATGATACTTAGTGTATTCATTATCAAGACTTTTGTTACAGTCCATTGGATCCGTTGATATTCCTTTCTATAATTTTATCTGTGTATGGGTAAGATACATTTCGCTTGAGCGAATGACGTTACATGGGAATAGGCTGAGCAATAGCAAAGACTATGTATGACTCACGAGAAATCGGTTAAAGTTTTTTATACTTTGTTTTTCATATTAAATGGTTGTAACGAAATTCTTCTTCTGGCTATGTGTCCGTTTTTTCAAAATCTTTCAAAGACTTTACAAGCGAGATGCACATTTTGCATGACATTTCAGTTCTACGTTAAAAATAATTATTTTCAGAAAGGTGCATATTTATTCATCGGCTCAGGCTGAGCGTCATTTATGTCTAGTTTATAAAGGGGGCAGTTTTTTATCTTCTTTATACCTGGAGGCAGCAGATTTTTCTGTCCAATTTCCAGGTTTTCTGCTTATCCTCAGGACGTTCATGGAGTCAATGATGTTTGACAATACCATAGCAGAGGGAAGCCTCTACGCGATACGCGAATGAAATACTCCCACCTTGAGTATAAAGTGAAATGTGGGTATATACCAGGAAATTAAATGGAAATAGAATAGAAACAGTTATTTTTTACTATTTGGATAAGTATTGCTAAAAAATTTAGCAGGTTTTACAGTGAGTAAATCACTCACTTGGGAGTTAAGGGAGGAAATCGCTATTGTCCGACACAGCGGTGTAGCCGGCATCATCCATCTTCAATAACGGCAGGTTTTCCTCCTTTGATTTCCCATGAAGCTGAATAATGGCCTGCATAGTCTGCAATATATTGCATAGTTAAAGTCAACCAATCATAATGCAGCTTATATGAAGGTTTAATATACATTTTACTAATTTAAGAATAGACAACCGAATGTACGTTATCTCATTCACTTACTTCTAAAGAATGCAGGTTAAAGTACTGGTCAATCATTGCGTCTGTAAAGAATTTTAGATATTTTATTTAAATAAATTATATAGTGTAAAATAGTAATGATTCCTTAATATTTTATTATAACGGTTGAATTATTTTCTAGAGTGCCTAATAGTGTAACATAAACTAATGTTAATCACAATGCGTTAGTAAAAAAAGCTTAACTAATTTATGCTCTACATTTTTACATGTGGTAACAATATTTTTACCTGAATAACTAATAAGCTAATTATTACTTCAGATGGTTTTTATGATCCGAAACGTGTGGGACTGTTGGGAGTGATAAAGTTAAAGAGTTGCAAGAAAAGTTTCGCCTTCCCTCGCCAACTTCACCCTGTTCAACCTTCATCGTTGAAAATACGTTGATACAAATTTTTTACCATCGTTATAATTAACAAATTTACCATACTTAAAGTGCAGTTTTGAACTTTTACTACGTTTTTACAAAAAAAAAAAACTCTTTTTGGTGTTACCGGAATATATTTATTTTATATGCACGTGAAAGTAAGTAAATATATTAATTTAGTTAAACTATCTTTACTTACCTTTTAAAGTAAAGTGAAGAAACAATATACTGATACAAATTATATAAATTGAAATTATATAAACTGAAAACAATGTTAAAAATAACAGTTTTAAGTTTAAAGCCACATTTATTATTTACGAACTTTTTAAATATGTTTTTAATGATAACAATAACTCTACTAATAACGTATAAAATAAAAGGTAATTCATTGTAATGTTCCATGACACCCAAACAAGTAATATTTTTCTACGAGCGTTACAAATCATAAAATACGGGCATGAGAGTATTTTTATAGCCAAGACCTTACTCTGCTTTAAGATCCAAAACTGTATGACGCAGTTCCCGTTCTATTACGTCTTAAGAGCAAAGTAGTGATATAGATAGATTTTAAATAAAATTATTGGTTTTCCTTATTTTAGATGTTTACCAACTATAAGTACAATTTTATTAATACAAAAAATTACAAATAAGAACAATATTATTATCTTAGAAAATGTATAATCTTACATTTATGCTCAACTCGACAAATGTAGTGTCTATTTAGTCTGTATTGGCCAGTGGTCAGACCCGTGTAGTAAGAATAATCCTTTGCCTTCACTTCGATACAGTCGATTAACGAGACGCGCATCGTTGCCATTATACAGAACATGAAGTAACGTGTAGCAACTGGAAGGAATGGATCAGGTTTTCCTGAATTATTAAATTGATCATGATCATTAAATATTATTCTTCATATTATTTACTGCAGCATGGACTTTAGGACGAAGATTAATGCAAGAATAAGAATTTTCAATCGAGTAGTTAGACGGCAGTATTTAATTAATCGCCTCGCCGCGTATATAGCGCTAGCGCACCTTAGTTGAAATTAATGTATTCGCTTTTGGAATTTAAATAGGCTATCTATAATTTCCGTTAGCAATATTCTACCCATTAAAGCAGCAATTCAGATTGTTTATAATATTAAATTTTAATTATGATATACTAAAAGTTTTCAACAATTTTAATCACAAGATTTATTATACAAGCGAACAGAAATAGTCTTATATTACAACAGTTTTTATAAACATAGTTTACCATTTGTTTGCATGTTATTTACATCTTCTACAATAGGAAGGTGGAAAGTATACAACGAAATAGAATAAGAATAAGAAAGAATAAGAAATATTTTATTCCAAACTTTGTACAAATTTACAATAAATGAAATGGTGGAAATACTAGCCATCTGAACAAGTATCGATGGCTAGTGCAAAGAAAACTTAACTAAGTGTTTTACACTGACAGTCAGTCTACATAGCTATCTTCTTGTGTACCTGGTCGACACCACAGCACTCGCAATCTATGCTTGCTATTGCTAAAATAACTCTTCATACAAAAATAATATATACTTTAAAAACATAATAAACGTAAAATTAAATTAAAGTATTACACCACAGAATTGTTTCATCTAAGTGAAAAAAAGATTTTTACATACAAATTAAAGTGTGGAAAATAACTCAATCTAATGATACCTGTTTCTATCTATTCTATATCTATATCTATTCTACCTGTTTTTAATTGCAGCTTACGATAAAATCGTAAATAAATAACTTATGTCATCTTTAGTCAGTAACCATTTTCTAACTTTAGCCAAAAATTGTTTGCAGTGTTTATTGTTTATTTTAACGAAATTTGGCAATTGATTGTAAATTTTGGGGCCCAAAAAATGAAACCTTTTTAAAAATCGATTTTTTTACTTTAGGATGAGTGTAGAGCCCGCGAGCCACACTTCTAGTATTGTTATAGACTCTGTCGATGCCATAATTTCCACTTCTATTAAAAAATATTTTTAAAACTTTGTAGACAAATAAATGACTTAAGGGAAGAATCTTTAAGTGGTTGTATAATGGAGGAGCAGAGGCACGTTTTGGTTGGAAGGTAATTATACGCACAAAATAATTTTGCGTTACTATTAATGGATTAATGGACACTTTGTCTGTCCCTCCCCAGTTTTCAATTCCATAGTTTAGTCTTGACTCTATAAGTGAAAAATAAAGGGTCCGCATAAGATTTAAATTTACAATATTTCTTAAAAAATAAAATTTCCTTATGTTTTTCCTGAGTTTTATCTGTAATTTTGAAGTATGAGTTTTCCATGAAAGTTTATCGTCTATGTAAACACCAAGGTATTTTAATTGATTAACTTGCTCAATTTTAACACAATCGCAAGGTTGGATGCACTCATTAACGACGTGAAAATGTAAATCCGTATCGAAAGAAAACCCTCTAAGGTCAAAATTCACAATTTTGGTCTTGGAAACGTTAATTACCATTTTATTATTGTTGCACCAATTTCGAAGTGATTTGAGATTTTCAGTTATTTGTGTCCAAATGGGAGCCCAATGTTTATTTGTGTAACGAAGTGAGACGTCGTCAGCAAAAGCACTGATTTTTTCCGTACATTGGGATATTTAATAGGCTGTTTATAAACACTAAGAATAAAGAGGCAGAGAGCACGGACCCCTGAGGTACGCCTTTTGTTATTATTTTTGGTGGACTTAAATTTTTTTTGAAATAACATGAAAGTGTACTAATTATGCTTATGCTGTTTTAACATTATCGACCTTAAATGTTTAATGACATTATAAATTATAATTAAAGTAATATTGGAGGTATATGGCCACAGTCCGCGACGAGATAAGGTTTACTTAAATACAATACAGAAGAATCAATAGAATTAAAACGAGTGAAGAATTTATACAGCTGTATGTAATGTTGCTTAGAAAACTTACATATATATATATATATATATATATATTTTTGTAAAGGTAAAGCAACCAGGCACACAAACAATGCCTCTACTTCAAGGAGTTCCCATAGCCATTATTTTGCCTGCTACCGTCACATCTCCTAAGGGTCTCGTTGGACACACTAATGGCCCGTTTAGCCAAGATAATGGCCTATCGCTCTCGCGTCAGGCTACAGGCCGACTTTGTAGAGACTGAGATCTCGACTAATGAGCTTCACCTGTTTTAGTGTCATTGTTAAAATAAAATTTAACTGTGATAGCAGGTAATACTAAATTTTAATTTACGAGTCTAGTTAGTTGTTCTTTAATTATATTTAATTCAAATACTATATAAATAACATTATCAGGAATTCAGACTCTGACAACAAAGAAGTGGTTCAGGTCTCATACATGCAAACATGCCTTTAATCATGATACGTGTTAGGTATATTAGGATCAAGATGTCCCTGGATTTATTACAATAAGATTATGATTCCTAGAAAATGTGTATGTTAAAATTTACTTATAAGACATTGGATGAGCGAGTGACAGACTAGAACATTTCTAGACTTGCGCACAAGTCCACATATGTTTGTACACAGATGATATGGAAAACATCTTGACAAACATGAACAAACATTTGAGAGATTTAGTTCAAATTTTGGACTGTTAATTAAAAATGCATACTGAAGTTGGGATTTTCCACTATAGTCCTGAGCAGATTTATATTGCAATCTTAAGTAAACTTTTAATACTTAAGTACTTTTATAAGTATATTCTTGATCGGAGCAAAAAGGCGTTCAATAACATCAATAACATCGGAGTACTTATATACACATATAATTTTAAATTCAATAAATATCGTTCACAAAATTGCTTACATTTATAAAACACAGGTACAGGAAGAGTAATAGTATAATAATAAAACTTTTAATCACTTTTTAATTTTTTTATTTCGTAAAATGTACGTTTCAAATTCTAGGAATACATTTCTATATATTTAAACAAACTTTTCGAGGCTACATCTCTAATAGTAATAGTACATCTAATTCTAGTTGATATTATTATTATTTTATAAGAATAGGTACTAATAGGTACTACATTCTATGGACTAACTACTTCAAACAGTTATTTTGTTTCAGTATGAAAATATACCAATACGGCATGGAATGAAATACAGAATTGTATTCATGTAACACATGGGTAAGAACAATTTTTATTCTTTTATACAAAACAGTTATTGCAAGTGTATTAAGCGAATCAGTTTTCCATTTTTTAAACCTTGTATTAGAAAAGCGTTTAAAATATGTAATAAATTAAGTTTTTAATGAAAATTAATATCATTTTTTTTTATTTCAAAGAACAAACACTTTATGAATAAAATATAATCTTTTTAATGTTCGTCCTTTTACCTCTGATTTAGCTACACGACGAAAAAGTAACACAGAGAGATAATAAAGGCTGAGCTATAAAAGGACTCATTGAAAAACCAAAACCAGTGGTTTAGCAATGCCTGACCAAACTGATGGCTATATTTCTTGTAAGCAATTATTATTTTACACAGTTATATTTAATAATCTATAATGTCTTAATCCAAATTTTTACGAATATTATAGCTTTTCGCATCTATATTTGTGCAGTAAGTTTAATCACATGGACATTACTCAATGTAGGCACTGAATATTTTTCAGTTTATTCTCGCTCTGAAGTTGTATATGGGTAGTCCACGTAAATCAGTTTACATACATATCTAGGAAAGAGACCCATGTTTGGAATGATAGATAATGATAAAATTAGGAAAATTAGTAACTGTAAAGAATATTATTCAAATATTAAAATATTTTTTAAATCATATAACAAATATGAGGGCCCTATTATCTTGTGTTGCAATTATTGGAATGCTGAATATATTTTATCATATTTAAATTAGTGCTTATACAAAGTATTATAAATGTAAGAAACGTGCATATAAAGGATTTGGGGTTACTTTCAGAGGGGTATTAATTGGCAAGGTTATCTGTATCTAGCTACTGTACTTTACTAATGATGGACATAAATGAATGACTATTAGCATGGCTTATAAATTTACGGGTATTTTATTAAATCCAAGTAATCCTAATGTCGATTGTTTCAATGATTAGTTTAGAGTGAGACGTTTCAGTAATTATAAATAAGAAAAGTAACAATATTATATCAAATATGTTCGTATAAAAAGTTACACATAACGCTAGTTATATATTTAGACGTATGTTAATCTATCACATTTCTGAGTAAAGTGTTCTTACATTGTTATTAATTGGTTACTTTTCATTTGTTACGTTAATTATAGAAAAAATATGTATCACCTTAAATTTAACTTTCATTCTGGAAACAAATAACTGGTTTATGGTGCTAAAAATAGAAATAATACGCAATAATTATTAGGATGTCAAATTGTATACTATTAGTTTTGTGGTGTTATTAAATTCCATTTGAATTGCTTTAATTATTTTAAATGACAGTCACTTTCCTGAAATTTTTGTTCTAGGCATTGGGATAATACTACATTTTTGTGTTACCTAAATGTACTATAGTTTTTTTTTTTGTTTTTAACTCTAACCTTTTTCATACTATATGTGTAGCAACGACCAATTCTATCCTCTAATTTAAATATGCTTAGCAATAGACCAGCAGTATTTTTGAATTGTATTAGGTTCAGTTTCTAATATTTATATTACACATTCAGTAAAGTTTTATCTAATAAATATATTTATTTGATACCATAAATCACCTAGTAACTCTATTGTCCTCAAGGGAAAGCAATCATTTGGATACGCGAAACTATATTCAACGTGGTAATTAGGTACTTTCTCTGTCGTTAAATACCAGTATTTATTAAATTATTTATTTCAATTGATGTGCACCAACATTTTCAATATTTCAAGTTGATAAGGGCTCTTATAGCTTTTCAAACAAATTAGGAACTTAATTTCTCCTCAAATATGGAGTTTTAAGAATTACGCGAAAACCCGTGTATGCTATTAACTAATATTCAAATCCGAGCTAGTTCTTAGTGAATATACAATTCAACGGGAGGATTTGGATTAGAACGTCACAAATGTTTCACTTAAATATATCGGAGAAATATTATCTCGGAAAAATTTTAACTCCTAATGATCTAAGAACCCTTTTTATATTTTACATATATGTTTCTCACATATATTTTACCTATAATCCACAAGTATTAAAGACCAAAGCCAGGGAGATCGGTAGTGTCCGATTATGGTTCTCCAATAGAAAGAATCTCCTCCACAACACAAAGTTAACATTTTGCAGGGTATGATAAAAAATATGTCGGACTTCCAGAATACTAACCACCTTATCTCAATACTCCATGACGTGCAGAAATCCATTCCCTGCGGTGCAATTATGGTCACCATTGATGTCCAGTTTGTATATACGAACATTCCACGTTGATTCATATGATTCTAAATAGTAACAGTGATCTACGTTTTATTAATAGGTTACCTTAGATGATAGACCTGTCCCTAGTTAGGCACATGTTCGTTATTTCTACGGTAATTATAATGTAATCAGGGTAATTATTAATTTGGACAGTAAAATCCCGTAAATTTGTACACAAATAAGCTGTCCACTTTTATTGATATAATGCAGACTGCTTCAGTGTCTTAACTATAAATTTCATAGATAATAAATGATAATAGATTATAAGTTAAGTTAATAGATTATAAGTTGCTTTAATTTGAATTAAAAAGCAATCAGCGCACGTCTATGAAGTATGAGTTCACTAAAGCTCCTTTAATTTCAAAACTAAAATGATATGAAAGTTCTTGAAAAGGAATGAATACAACTTATGATGTTGTCATTAATAAAAAAATTCTGAAAGTTAAAAATTTCTTGTAATTGACATATATATCAAAACCCTATGCAACTGGACCAATAGCTATAAAATGTACGTAATATTATTATAGAAATATACGTACTAAAATGAATTAAAAAACTAAAATATAATTCTGATATCGTTGCACGATTTAGTGTAGTTATTGTGTTAGGAATTGTTTAGGAATATGTTCGGCATGAAAACATTTATTTATTCTTTGCAATCCTTTGTATTGTGTTCTAATATTTTGATAAATTTCTAAATGGTATAAGCAAATTACCAGAAAAAATATAAAATTTAGTTTGAAGATTAAAACTGCATGATTAATACGGCAGGTAAATGTTGATGTATACTTACACGCCCTGAGAGGATTTATGAGGTTAACTTTAACCAGACGACATTACAGGGAACTCCTACTAAAAGCTCAATGTAATAACGACGGTGATGTCGGTGCCATAAGCCCGGGGACTGTAATCAATTTCCCTTGGCGTCTGCCCCTTAGTACCGTGGGTCGTGTGAGCCGCATGACAATGTTCATTGTGAGGACAATAACTATTTTACACCCATAATCTTTATACGAAATATCTTTAACTTTACAACATTTATATAATAATTAATTTTGCTGTTTAAATATTATAAATATCAAGACAGTTTACTGTCTCTTTCCTTAGTAAAATAACATTTTATCAGGAATGTAGAAGAAAACAGTTTTGGACTTACATTTATAAAAAAGCATTATATATTGACAAACTTTAGCCTTTGAAAAGAATCACATCGTCAATAGAAGTCCCTACAGAATTTTTAATAATAATTTCAAAGTTAAGTAAATTTACTTTTTATGAAAAGTTCAAGGAGCACACTGGAATTTAAATATAACAGAAGTATTTGTCACTATATTGCTGTCATAAGAAGTAGAGGACGGACTATAAATATTACACAGATATTCTGGATTTTTTTTTCACTTTCAATTTATTGGCTGAATGTTAACGAAGCCTAGCCACTAGAAATAACTGGTTTAGCATGGTATCTCCAGAACGAATAAACCTTATAAATTATGAATTTTGAATATAACTTGATTTATGTGTAATCAGTATCTGTAAAAAAGTGTTTCATACTGCTTAGGGGACTATGCAGTTTCTTTCTCTCTGACTTTTTAATCATATTACCAGGAATTTAATACTGTAGAATGAAATGAGGTAATAGTGTTGTAAGTGACTCATGCTCTGTTTCTTATTACTCTTTTAGATAGTTACTATTTATAAGGCTAGAAAGGATTAGAAACCATATTGGTTACATTATAACGGTACAGCTATTCTTATAGGGAACTTATCTCTCTTTACGAGCAGTTAAGAACCAGGTGAGATATGTTCTATTGAAAACTATATTAATTTGAGGATTTTTATCCTATATATTACTTCTAGAGCTTATCTAGGATATGATGGAGATCGTAAAAATAAAACATTAATCAAATTCTAGGATCTGACAGTTTTACATCCAACCTAGTAGTCTATGGACATACTATGTCAGGAAGTTTTACAGACACGCTGAACTCCATGTACATTAAAACTAAAACCTGCATTTATTAAAAACAAAACGATAATTATTAAAACTAAATTACAGTATACAGGTCACAATATGTCTGTACTCACCAAACAGCTATATATAACTTACCAGAGACTAATAAATATTGATCACCCTGCCAAAACCGAGATGGCTGCAAAAAGGGGATGTGATTGGAGCGGTGCTTTATTATAAATGTTTAATTCTGGATGATCCTTTTAAAACCATACTTTTACTCTTCATTAGGTAGTTTGAAATATCTAATCGATTTTTACACTTTAAGTTTTCTAGTTAGTACATTTTTTTAAATCTGCAACCAAAGCCGCTCAGTTTCTACTAACTTTTGGCTGATCGGTTGGTCCGCTAATTTTATTTATGAGCCTTTGATAATTTCCGTTATAATGAAATGAGACTCCAAACGTATTATATTAGCTTCATCCTAAATCATACAACCATCTTTGGACCAAGAGTGATGTAGAATTTTTGAATTTATGTTAGCCTCTTTCTCGTGTTTTCTTTGTGTTATTTTATAACTTAAGTTTAATGGTCATTTTGTCTCGCCTATGTATTTCCTATTTCAAATACATTTTATAGTCCAAAAACAGGTTTTTGTATCATGTTTACCAATTTTAGTTTAGTTTTTACTAGACATTGACTAAGAGTACTATGTGTTGTAAAAGCAGTTATGCATAGTTCTTTATGCAAACTCTACTATTCATTTCCAATACATAAATGAAACCCAAATTTATGTCTATAACTAGCAATTACTCGCAGCTTCGCACGCAATTTCGCAGGTTTGCACCTGTATGAGCACTTCCGAATGAGTGAATTATAATTCCGACCCCTATGTTGAATTTGATTTCTTCCTACGACAAGAAAATAAGTCAAAAAGTGTACATTTATGGTCAGTTTAATTTACTCCGTTTTTAGAAGTTTTGTTCCAAATCTGATTTTGCCTCTATACCAATGAAGAAAATAATATATACATACACAGCTCTGCGATGCCTAATTTTCAAAAGACAACTTAGATGGATATCATAACAGTCTTTAAATGTAAAGTGAAGGTTACATTTTGTCTTACATCTGCACTGCAACTCGCTTCTTTTCACGCAATTTAGTAGGCATTGCATGTTTATAACCAGTACTACTGTAGTTCGAGTGGATTATATATTTTCGATGCCAGTTTTGAGTTTACCTTGTTGCTAAGATCAAGGAAATACACCGAAAAGTTCATAATTATTGCCATATTTATTTACTTCGTTCTTAGCATGTTTTGTTTCATATTTTATTTTGTTTTATTTCCAAATCAATAAAATATATGACACAGATCAGAGAAGCCTCCAAAATTAAGATAGGTTTTATATCAGTTTTAAAATGTATAGTAAATTTCGTTTAATGTTTTAGAACATTTATAGGTGGAATTAGTACGTTATTTCAAAAGAAAAGTACAGCGAAATTTCAACTATCATATTTCTTGTCGACTTCTTCAAAGGGAGTCTTCGGAGTTAAATTCTGACCTTATATTTTAGGACATTTTTGAGGTAGATTAGTTATCTCCTAATCGCTGAAATTTAAAACGGCATTAAGTTTATGGTTATTTATTAAAATATTTATTCACTGTAAATGTAAACAAATTTAAAATAATAGACTGTGTTTACACAGAACGGTTGATTACTTTTGACAAGCTCATTCAATTAATATTACACAAATTTATAGACTGAAATGGGATGTTTCGCTACTTTAAAAACCGGTAGGACATAGCCGGTAGGGCATAGCCGGAAGGGCATAGCCGGTAGGGCATAGCCGGTAGGGCATGGCCGGAAGGGCATAGCCGGTAGGGCATAGCCGGAAGGGCATAGCCGGTAGGGCATAGCCGGTAGGGCATAGCCGGAAGGGCATAGCCGGTAGGGCATAGCCGGAAGGGCATAGCCGGTAGGGCATAGCCGGAAGGGCATAGCCGGTAGGGCATAGCCGGAAGGGCATAGCCGGAAGGGCATAGCCGGTAGGGCATAGCCGGAAAGGCATAGCCGGTAGGGCATAGCCGGAAGGGCATAGCCGGTAAGGCATAGCCGGAAGGGATTTAAAAATGGAAATAGGTCTATATTCATCGAACGAATTGCAAGAATGTCAATGTAGAATTTCAGTACAATCGGTTGTGTGGTTAACAAGTGAAAACAAAACAAAGGCACTTTCACATTTATAGTATTATTAGGATTACTTCATTGTAGTCCGTTCCACGTGTGTATCCCTGATTAAGGGTGTCATTTGTGTTTAATACCCGATTAAGTTTTCTTACATTCCTATTTTAATCCATCTTTATCTAATCATAGGCTCTTTGTTCTATCAAATGATTCGTAAACATAACAATTTGAAGTATTAACTTTAGAATAGATTAAATATTTTCCTGATATTATATTTGGATTACATATGATTTAATTACTACTTGAAATGAACTGGATCTATAGACGTTATGTATTGCGTTGTACTTCATAGACTATCAAATTAACTCTATATTTATATAATCAACTAATACAGCACACTTCAGAAAACGCAAGTCTAACAGCATTACAAACGTTAGGTTCACTAAGTTAATTATAAATGTTATGAAATAACAATATCAAGAACAGAATACTGACTAGGGTGAAATCAATGCAATGGCGTTTTACCTGTTTCTAGAGTAGAGCTACGATTTATGACAGGCGTAACATTGCTGCTTCCCTTGCAAAAGGAAATTGCTTCGTGGATTGTTATTACTGTTTCATAATTCAGTGGCTCTCTCTGAGGGATTTACACGCGCAGAATATTGAAATAAAATATATATTCATATTCCTGTGTGATAAGTTATTATACAATTTTGAATTTATATAATTCGTAAACTACCAAACGTTAACCACAATTTAAAGTACTTAAATTTTATCATAATTAATTTTTTTTATTTCAAGACAAACTTTCATGTTTGATTTTAACTAAAAATATATTACAATGCAACATGCTGTTTATTACTAATAACATTTCTTGATGTAATAGTTACATTAGATTCATATTTTTACAACCTCAATGTCTGGAAGCGGAATGAGAAAGCACAATTTCTTAACTGTCAAAAAGTTACTATTCGATATTTCTCTGGCCTAAATTGATCAGTATTGATTGATTAATTGTTAATTTACATTTTCGTCAAATTTTGATTAACTATTTACCTTCTGTCAACAGGGCCAATCTAATTTTCAACCCTAGCCTAAACTTTAACTAGTCCCTTCTGTTCCGTAAGCCTGATCATTCACATTAAACCTACAGTTGACACTGATATTATTACTTAGTTATTTCGAATTCAGGATAACTTGGAGAATGCAATAAATAGGTAAAAAAATTTTGACTATACCTAAAATAGTGTTTTCCATTATGGAAAATATGATAACAAACTAAATAATTGAGTATTGTAACCTTATATATCATTCTTTTTTTACTAGGTAACTAAACTTCAACAAAAATTCAAATATAAATATAGCATTCTGGCTAATAATTACATGCACACTTTTCTTTATGAAATATGTTTTAATTCTAAACTCATTTTTTATGTTATGAGTACGTCAGAATATTCTACTCGTACCCAACAGTGTAAAATATTGGCATTTAGTGTAAATACGAACCATATATATTTGTACACAAATTCTTGAATTTATGTAGTACGTGTTCTATAACAACAGAAAAGAACTGTACTTTTTTAAACATTTGTTTAGTCTTCTTTCATGGTTTTATGTTAAATAAAGAGTAAATAAAATTAATATATTTTCGTACGAGAGAGCTCATTCCAAATGAAAAACTAATAAAGGAAATTTTGCCCCTATTGCTTCACAAAAAGAACAATTTTATTTAGTATTAATTCAGTAACTAGTGATAAGCTAATTAAAAATCAAAGTATGCTATAATTTCCACCGAATCCAGAAAAGAAGTCCTTCTATAATAATGTTAAATTTGTCTAATATTAATTAAGCTAATGTGGTCTTATATTTTGGAACATTTTACGTGTCGTAAATCATTATTAAAATTAAATTATGGTCTGTCTAGAAAAACCACATAATTTATATTACCAAGAAGCAGTTGTCTTAAAATCGATACAACTATCTCAGCAACACCAGCAAATTTTACTCACCTTGTTTCACTTTGGAATGACGTTGTTTTTGAGGTAATGTGGAAACTGTCCCAGAATATGGAAGCGGGAAAGAGTGCATGTGTTTCAATATTTATTATTGCAACTCAGGTTTTAGATGATACTACTACAGGAGGCTTTTTAAACAAAATGACGAGCAAATAGGTGGGATAAATTTAAAAATTATAGTTGGTAGAATCCGTTACCATCGCCTACCCCACGGATGTTATAAAAGATTTCACCGTTCACGCTAAAGCTCAAATGAATGTGCAATGGAATTCTATCTTAGAGCAGAGAGATGTTGCAATTTTTCCATAAAATAAACAATAGATTCGTCCAATTTAGATTCGTCAATGCTGGAAGTCATTGGTCAGTTCCAGATCCTCTTCTGTCTCTCGGGCCACTGTGGGGGTGCTCCCCACGTTACACTCTGTACATATTCTTGTGGCCTTTTAAAAGTTTAAAAATGCTTTGATATTACATCAGAAGTATTTTTTTAAGTACTTCAAGGACTTCCACTTTCAAAAATGGGTGCGAATTCGGAGATAAGAGCTAGTAGTAATATTGCAATGTAGTGCGATAAATATACATTAATTTCGATAACTATTAGTTTTAAAGCAATGCAAACGAGGATTGCCAAATAAAAATTATAGCAATATGAAATAAGAGCTATGGTATGCCAGATTGAAAGGTAAAAAATTTGTAGAGAATTTAGAAGAATCGTTCTCATTAATTGTCGTTTCATTAATTATTGGTTTTCATTAACGAAGTACGCACAGAAACCCGCGATAAACACCTACAGCAAATATAAATACAAGAAGAATCGGAAAAAAACTAGAAAATAGGACATGGAAATTCCACATTTGCGTGAAATATGAACTTAAAAATAGTGTATATTATTCCATTTTATGGAAATGTTTAATTAGTTTTATTAAACCTTTAATCTCATTCCAGATAGAAGAAATGTAAGATATGTTTAATCTTAATATCAATAACACTTGTATTTGGCTAAGTTGTCTCTTTGTGATGTGACAGTTGTGCTAGCAAAGAAACTAACTTTTCTAAAAATAATCAAATACCGATTAAGAGTATTTGGCTGACCAAAATCAAATAGTATACAACTTTATGTCAATCATCAATTAAACAATTATATTTGTGTAAATAGAGCTAGAGTAGAAACTAATTTAATACACTAGTCAATGTCAACTATTGTGGTTATCACCTCCCTCGATTGGAAACTATTAGTTTAAGTGACGACGTAATCCCTGAGTAGCACTCCGCAACATTGGTCAACACTATTGAGGTTTGCTTTATGCTGGACATCTCAATACCAATCACACCAATTAGTGCGTTTCAATACACTGCATCACTCGTCAAATTCAATCTCAGCAACAGCAAGTTTACCTTACTACAGCCAAACAACTAAGAACTTCCAATCATCCGTCATATTTTAGATGTCGAAAAATTATTGCTAACTAATTCATAAAGAAAAAACACCTTAAGATAAACATGAGGATGCCTTATAAAATATATCTAGTGGTCTGGTTATAGATTTATCTCTTTGGTTGTCAAAGAATACTCTGTAGATATTTGGTCAGAAGAGCTAAGTCAAATATTGGATGGATTTAAATTTATTGCATTAAACAATATAAGTCAGAAAATACAAAAGCTATGGTATATTGAAAATAAAAATGTCTTAAGCTCCTTAATATCCTTGAAAAGCACTAAGTCAAGTCTTTTTACCACGTTTGAATATTATTTGGATTAAAGAACAATATATTTTATCTTTACTGGTTAGCTTGAAGTCAGACTTCAGACTTATTAATTTTAACCAGCTGTTTAGTTACTAATGTATTGTCCATGTAACATTAATTTATTACAACAACATTCTCACAGTTCTAGACCTGTACTTCTATTTATTAATCATTATAAGTTCTCAATGCAGCAGTGATTAATTTTTTACGCATCTTGGAATCATGAACCGGAGTTAAATTTAATACTGTTAAGCTTGATTGCAGAAAACTGGAGCTACAAAAAGTAAGAGGAAGTAAAACCAAACTCTTTTGGGTACTTATTTAATTTGCTTAGTCACTTTAAATTATATAACACTGTTAACGGAATTCTTTTAATGTTTCAAAAAGGACTATAAATGCTAAAAATGCAATAAGTTTGAGTATTATTTAAAATTGATTAGTTATAGAGTTCAAGGATTTGAATACTTCCAGTTAGTATACATAGGTTAGATTAGGTTCGTAATAGTTATGTGATCATCAAATTCTAGGTAACCCAATTGTTAAGCTATGAATTGTCTATATGATTTTAATTCGTTTACCGCAAATCCTTTGCATGACCAGCTTATTTATTCTAGTCCAGGCCTTATCAAAATCTGAGCATAATCCTCACAATGAAGCAAGTGACAAACGTTTATTTGATATTAAACTGTCTAGAAAAAAAGAGAAGAACAGAGTGTTATGTTAGATTTTTGAGGCAAGAGATAACTGAAAATAGGACAAGGTGAAAAGTTCACACTACACAAAAAATTCATTTCTTGAGACAAAAACGAGAGACTGCAACAAATGTAGAACAAAGTGTTCTGAGAGGTTTTTTGAAGTGGTCGGGCACAGACCTATTTAGCGAATATTAAATCATGAGTATTCGATATCATGATAGTAAGATGAAGTATTTTGGTAGTTGGTTGTGTGAAAATGTGGCAGCTTTGGTTCAAAATCATAGAGGCTGTATCATCGGTTTCTTTATTCTAAAATATTTTGATCCGTTTATATCTTGGTTTAAAAATAAAATTTCATACAGATAAAACGTTCCAAATTTAAAAATTAAAAACAAAATCTAAAAATCAGATTCCAACTGAGTTCGCATTCGGTGTTCAAAAGGCAGACTTTTGTCCACATAGGAATAGGAAAGGCGTGGAATTGTTTAATTCAATACTATCTGATTTTGGTTAAATTAATATACATTTAAAATCCTATAAAATATTAGCTAGTGTAAATGCTGACTCTGAAGAAAATAATCCTAACATTGATTGCTGAAATAGAGAAGTAGAAATAATTTTAAAACTTACTATTAATACTATCTGTTCATTGGCTTTTTTAAACTTAAAACAACCAAAAACTATATTGACATTGAAGTGAATTTATATATATAAATAAATAATATAATAGAATAACGTGTTTGCGTGTGTGTGTTTTTGTGTGTGTGTGTGTGTGTGTTTGTGTGTAATATAAATGACATTTGAATAGTAAATGTTTGTTGGAACAAGTTTTGTTGATATTTTAGATAGCTGAGAAATATACGAAAGTTAATCCGTGATATTTTTCAAAAGCATTTTCTATATTTAGGTAGACAAGCTTATGTGATTCCCTTGTGGTTCCTGTCTTAATTATAAAATTTTTGTCCATTTTATAAAGACTTAAGTAAAATTGAAAGTTAGACCCTTTTGTCTTAAGTGGGTTTAAAAAGGAAGAAGTATAGTTCACACATTCAATGTGAGTGTTTTATATAATAATAGGTAGTATTAAAACACCAATCAACTAGTAATAGTATAGTAATTTCTTAAACATTTGTAGAGCTATCCTCAAAAGCTTTTTATGACATCCTGTCTGATGTAACTGCAGATGAATTACGTGATCTCTATCTTAAAGCTCCACTTCTTGCTTGTATACTTGCTCCACGTTGCACAGTAGGTGGGCTGTACAGTGCTCGGACCTGTCCAGTTTTGTAGGGCTTACATAACACAACATGTCGTATCCATACCTATCTTACCTCGCTCCTTATCTCTGTTTCTTTCTTATTCTCTCCCCTCTCCTTTACCTCCTCAACACAGAGCTGATCTTCTTTGTTTGAGGAGATGAACTTCCAGAGCTTGAAATAATGTAAATTGCACCTTACGAACTTTAGTTTTACATAATCAAATTGTTTTACGATGAAGATATTAATATGTATTCCTTATGATATGAACTAATTACATATTATATATTATTTAAATAGGTAATAATATTTACATGAAAACAAGTACATGTTTTAAAAAAGTTAAATATATCTAATATATTAAGTTTTGTTCATTTTTATCACATAGTTTTAAACCCTAACGCTTTTCCTTGCATAAAATAAGATGGTTCTCAACTGGTAATATAAACTCACTTAATAGTTTCCGTAATAATTAATTGAACATTATAAATGTTATCACAGTATAATTGGAGGGGGATATATATATATATATATATATATATATATATATATACAGAATGAAAAGTAGCAATGCGATATTAAATAAAAACTTTTGTTTTATTCCATGTAATCATGATAACTCCTTAATGTATTTTACGCTGTAAGATAAAAGTTAAGTTATCTATTTTTTCTTCTAAAAATCACACTATTTAATTGTAAATTAATATATTCATTATGCCCGCCAAAGATCATTTTGGACCAAAAGTGTTTTCGAAAGCAGATCATATTAAAGGTACAATACTTTACCATGGCATTTAAGGATAAGGGCCTGATTGTTTAAAATAGCTGTTACATTAAATGGGTTTGAATATTTGTTTTAATAGCTTAACAATATAAGCAAAGATTTTGTATTATCTTTGCAGGTCTTAACATTGAAGAAAATATTTTTAGCAAAACACCTACACTTTAAAATTGGCAAGAACCTGTAAAGAACCTCGTTAAAAACCAATTTTGCAAGGGCGGATCTAAGTAGGATATAAACTTTCTGAAGCTAGCGACAATTTTAGTCTTCCACAACTGCTCTTTTAAAATTATATTGGTTAATTTCTAGTACGTCTACTTTAAATTTAAATATTTAAGTATCCTATCCTAGTTAATTTAAATAATTATTTTTATTGTTAAGTTTAAAACCATTTAAACTGTTCAAGAATAAGAGACTTGTGTTTAAACGAAATCAAGTTTTACTTTCAGTTAGAATATAATTCAACTAATTACAGAATAACGTAAACTAATATTGTACATTCCGCTTTACGTTATTTTATGTAAAAACTAGTGTAATTTATTATTTTCTTTGAGATAACATAAGACAAACTTTTAAATTTAGTGCAGCGTTTATCCATTAAGTTTATGATCAATTTGTAAGCGTATACAAAATGTCCTTTATTGTTACCTGCTAATAACGTGTATGCAACTATGTTATCTGAGAAAGGTATACAAGTTACTCATTTATTCTAAACTAGGTTTCCAGTTTAGAACTAATAAATAAAAAGATATGAAGGTGAATGGCTAATCATAGTTATCTCCATCCCATTAGGAATATAATAACTATAAGACTAAACTATTGACTACAACTAGAAACAAATTCAGTTAAAATAATAAATAGAATACTTGAAAATCATAATAATAAAACTACATTTACCAAATAATGAACACAGTGTTAGATTGGAAATAAATAGCAATAATCTTCTAAACTCTCTTGTTTGTACCTAATGGTGTTTATATAACATGTGGTCGCATAAAAATTGTGTATATTTATTCCAAATAATCTTATGTAAACTTCAGTAAAAGTAAAACACAATTTGACAGTTTAAACTTTTTTCAAATAAAAACCTGTACGTTTTAAAATTCAATATTTACTTAATTTTATAATTTTATTCATATAAGATAATGCAGTAAGTATTCATGGCCATTAGATAAATATATACGGTAATTATCTGACTAACAAAAGGATCATATGAGACCTACATTTACATTGAGTTGCAATTGGAGCTAGTTTGTAGAACTCGTGACTATGTCTTGAAAATTAATTATTGACGATGGATCATTTGATTTGAAAGTACAAAATGAGTTCTAACAATTTTCATTCAATTTTCAGGTCAAGTTTCAATGTATGGTGCACACTAAAAATGTATTAAAATAATTAACACTTCTTTTCTAGAATTTGGATTTATCTTTTTCTTTGGGTGTTAAGAAGTTCTTAATATACGCGGTCAAGCAATTACAACAAATAATATACAACAATATAACGAGTTTAAGTAAAATATCAAGTAAAAGTACCTATATACTCAGAGTGGTTGTCATAATAAAAACCTACATAACTGCGTAGTACACACGTACTGCACATAACATGCTGCATGGACCAGAAAAAATAAAAGAAACTTCAACTTGTTCTGTTGTTATTTATACTTTGATTTTATACGTAATTGTATTAGTTTGTAATTTTTGTGCACCCTTAACCATATGGCTTATAATTTTCTGATACCTGAAGTATAGATCATTTTCTTACCTTTGACACGTTGTGTTCGACGTTTGTAAGAAACATTTATGGGAAAATTTAGAAATCCTAAATATCATAAAATAATAAGAATCCTTGGTAAATGGTCTTCATGATAGAGTACCAATAACAATTAAGCACAAAAAATATATTTTAATGGCAATACTTTATTGTATTGCATGCATACATATCAAATAAATATCGACGCACTAGTTAAAGAGTGTAACCGAAGTTCTTATAAAGGTAAGTGAACGTATTAAATTAAAAACAAAATCCTAACGTAAACCATTTCAAAGCTGTTGTTTTATACATTGCTTGCAGATTTTATTTGTGTTCAGCCCTGATATCGACCTGCGGTGAGGGAGATTGCCATGTTCGCCAGTAATGCATTTATCAAAGGCACGGTTTGCCCTCTCCACTAAAACGACCGGCCTTCCTTCCAATTCCTCCTGAACTATTGATCAAATGATTTTGTTTCAAAACCGATTACAATTTTCGTGCAAAAGTTAAAAATATTATTGTAATAAAAAATATATAAAAATGCTTTTCTAAGCAGCATAAAATCTGTTGAGATATTTTATAGTTTACGTAAACTGTATGGGAAAAATACTTTCCTTATTAAATCTGTCATTTTATAAGGCAATTTAATATTTTTTCTTGCACAAAAAGAAGCTTATGTGCTTGTAAAAATATCAATATGTTTAAACTTAAGATATTTAGTTTCAAATTTTGCGTTTTATCGAATTTTAAAACTGTAACCGTATCATGATTTGAATTTAAATTAAAATAACAATATTATGTGTTATGTGTATAATATAATGTGTCCTAAAGAATTTGCAAATCGATTTATGAATGTTATATCCTGGATTCATAGTACAGTAAAAACCGTAATGGAGCTCGGTATTGCATTGTTATTACCCACGCTGTCATGTTATTACACGAACAATAAAACGGAAAATTCACGGAAATAATCATAACAATAGCTAACGAATAGGGATGTAATTTCATAAATAATGAACTATTAAGGCATTTTGATGATCATTGGTTTTTTATTTGGAACAAATTGATTTGAAATTTTTAATAAAAAAATCAGGCCTTCAT
This sequence comes from Homalodisca vitripennis, assembly GCF_021130785.1. NCBI lineage: Eukaryota > Metazoa > Arthropoda > Insecta > Hemiptera > Cicadellidae > Homalodisca > Homalodisca vitripennis. The sequence goes on from NC_060208.1 coordinate 230,334,606, forward strand.
ATTATATAAACTAAACCCTGGTCAGAAATATTACTAGTTCAAAATAATAGTGCTCATACACGCGTAATGACTAAAAAAGAGCCATTCATAATTTTGCTTAATACATGAACCATGAAAACTTGACTAATATTTACCTAAATAATAATTACTTCCATTTTAAATCTACATAATTAGTAAAACATATTCCCATTAACTATAGAGTAAGAACATTGATTTATTGTACGATTATTCTCCACTAATATAATAGAGTTGGATTGTTACTGACACCATTGGCGCAATTTAATAATAAATTAACTTGGAATGGAATCTTACCAAAGGTATGTTAATTTCAGTTTACCTTTTCACCACTAACCTGCATATGGCTAGATTTACTGGCTAAAATTGTGTCCTTATATTTAAAAAAAAAAAAACAATAATGTTACTACCAATGGAAATGAGCTCTATATACAGAGATATTCCCTTAATAACATTTAAAGTATTAGATTATTGTCACTATATATTTTGAGAAAGAATCTGTGTTGAGGTCCACACACTAGTCCTGCTTCAATAGCTCTCACTTTTGTGGAGTTCCATTTACAATATTGTGAATCATTTTAGAAAAATATATTGGATGCCAGAAACACAACAATAAAAAAGTTAAGCAATAATTTAAATGAAGTGTTCACAGAAATAATTGAAGGTACAACTATTTGTAAATTATAGCTCAAAAAATGGATAAATTCCTTACCATGTTTTAGACTTCTAGTCTACTAATATTCACTTTTACCAACTACAGCTGCAATGTCGAGCTAAAATGATAACGCCCGCGCATTTGAATTGACATCAACGTGAAAGGAAGTCAGTTTTATATTTTTAATATTTATTAGGTTCATATGTAAAATTCCCATAGAACATTGAAACCATTAGGCCCATCCCTATGATATCATTTAGTTTATTATCATTCTATTGGGCATGAAAAGTGGCAAAACATTATTTTATTTTTAACATCTAAAAGTGGTGCTTATATGTTTATTTGCCACAGTTAAAACATATATTAGTAAACTGTGCAAATTGAGTATTCATTACTATGACCTCAGCGGTATTCAACCCCATCTGTTTTGTCCATTCGGAAAAGTTTTGATATTGTTAAAGTATAAAGAGAAGAAATTACATGTTTAAACAGGACCACTCTAAAATTTCACACTGAACTCCATACAATTTAAAGCTGTCAATAATCATAGGTTTTAGTTACTTTTCAATTGTCTAAATTAAATAGATTGTTTACAGTTATCAGTTACAGTATCACTTTAATTATGCCGCAGAAAGAGTTTTTTTATTCATATAAATGTTATTAGAACTTACTTATAAGCTAAATGCTTATGAATTATTTAATATATTCAATATGTTCTTAAATTATTTTATCACGTATAGTTGTAGTTTTTTCATAAAAAAACACTTTTAATATTAATTTTGGTTATAGTTAGTGTACCTGAAATACAATTCTTAAGCAACTCCTTATAATAATCCAGTAAATAAATTTTCTCTATGTTATTTTATTTGTAGCATTTGTAAACATCATTGGAGCATATTTAATGTTTCTATTGCAAAAACAGTTTTTCTATAGTTTCAAAAACACAAATACTATTACAAGCTACTAAAGAATATAAAAAATTCCTAAGGATTTATCTTAGCCTTAAGTATTATATTTTAGAAACTACCATAATACAACCAGTTTGTATTTCTTCTTTTTGACGGGTTATGGCTGTGATACTAATTCAGCCAATGGAATCACTAAATAACACTAACTATTATAAATTAACTAAAGAATACTAGTTACAATATGTCTGTACTCACATAATGAATTGTGCAATCTATTTCCTTATATAATCCTTAATTTGAAAAAAAACAAATTTTCAACACATGTACATGCTACATGTAATTTTTATGTCTACGTGCCATATAAAAATAAACCTACACATTTTAAAGTAATTGCCAAGCTTACGTTTCCTTCAAGGTATAATCTCAAATAATAACGAATTTGAATAAAAAATAAAATAGAAATACACATTGGAGACTAATCAATTAGAAAGGTTTTACATCGTAAAATATTAAATAGATATTGTGTAACAGTTTACGTGAATTACTGAAACAATCTGGATATAAATTAAATATATGTTACAAATTTGTGTGGATGGCTAAACTCATATATGCCTACGCTAATGACACCGGCCTTAGTTTGTTAATCGTGGTAAATGTGGCACAAACTGCGTCGTGTGTGAATGCATTTCAGCTTGGTACATTAATTATTTATCCTTTTGTTAGGATCCAAATATGTCGCATGTAAGCGAGAAATATTAGGCCTACAATTGTGACATTCTATCCCAGGCTATATTTATAAACATTTCAGGCTTGTCCATGTGTAGCTACTCACAAGAATTAATAGCTATAACTTCATTTAAATTAAATATATTATTTTAAAACTACTGATTGTAATAATATATATAATTGTAAAGGAAAAATGTTGTTTAACATAAGCTATGTATAACGTGCATATGGCACTAATAATACCTGTACGTGTTTCCTATGGGAACATATATATGTTAAAAACCTTACTTCTAAACTTTGAACCTAACTTTTGTTGTAAAGTCAAACACGTGCAAACTAATGCAGCATGTACTGTATCCATAAAATCTGAGTTTTTTTATTTTTTAACCTCATCTTACTTACGTTGATGCATTTTCCACCTCCCTGACGTGTGGCAATATCTTATTAGTCTTGAAAGAGGTGCAGTGACAAGAGTATATGAGCAGCAGGCTCAATATGCCATTAAACTCATGATTTTTAACTGTAAAAACTGTATAACTTTTTTACAGTTGGTTAATGACTGTGGAATGACGGATAATGACGATCATTGATATTTGCCATCTTTGTATGTTACAAAATATGTAGCGCAACGTTTTGAGGATTAAATATATCTTTTTCATTAGTTATTGTTATAATTAGTTAATGACGATCATTGATATTTGCCATCTTTGTATGTTACAAAATATGTAGCGCAACGTTTTGAGGATGAAATATATCTTTTTCATCAATGTTCAATTCTATAGCATGTGCAGCAGTAAAATTAATTGAGTAGCCTGGAAAACCTCAATCAACTTCACGTACCGTGAACCCGTAGAACTACTACAGCGTCGAATTTTCCATTGATGACCTTCACAAATGTAACATTGTAAATAGCTATGAAGTGTATAAAAAGAGTAGATGAATTATTTACGTTAATGTCCAATTATAATCTCAATAAACTCAATACCTGTTTGATAGCCTTGGAATTGCAGTCTACTTAGATTATTGTAAGGTTTTGTAGGGTTGGTTTAGTTTAAGATTAAGGTACTGACATATTTTGAGCAAGGGTTGCTGTGAGAGGATTTAATAATAGGTTAGATTGGCAGTACAAATACCCTCAAATGAACCAACACATTTATTTGTGACAACATTTCATTAAATTGATTAATTGATTGCGTCAATCGACATATTAAGCACAAACCTTAATAACTTAATACTTTGAAAACATGTTTGATATTAAATTATTCATTACAATTTATTTTAAATTTAAATTCATTTATAACATTTACTAGTAAAATTTTGTAGTGTTGCAATAATAATGGAGTTCATGGACTAAGATGAGAAACTTTCTTTAAAATAGCTAAAACATTTACATGAATTTACATTTTCGAAATTGTGAACATTTAAATAGATATGGAATTGAAAATGATTAATGAACCCTAAAATATACTAAGTTCTTAAATTACTTACATTTTATATCACATCACACTTATTACGCCTAGAGATATTTTTTCCGCACACGAACACAAACACTCCCGAACTTCACTTTTCGAATTCCCGGCCTCCACTTCCACCTCTCCTCCTTGTTCTTCAGTTTTGATGTTCTTCTCCCGCCAGCTCATTGGACCACGCCTCTGCCAAATCTTCTCCATCATAATTGGTGAGTAACAATTTTCCATTATCAGACATGGCTGTCCCTTACATTGTCGCACGGTTTTTACAAATAAGCATTTCCTGTTTGTTCACCATCGGCGTCTGGGCGGATGTGCGTATCTAGTTACATCCGGAGGATGTTTGTATCGAATTGTAATACAAGACTTCCTTTCCAGCAACTATCTGTACATTGATTCTATGAATTTTATATTACTAATAATTACATAAGTCTTACATTATGTTGTGACAAAACTTAAGTGGGGAGTTCTACAATTTTCTTATACACATGTAATCGTTACGTCGTCAGCTAAAAAGGCATTTAAATTAGCATTAATGTTTTAAAGTCACATTTTAGTTACGAAATCGAATAGCTTCCAGGTAGACTTAAGCACGCAATAAACTCAAAATAATTTGTATTTCCTTTTACTATTTTTAGACGGAAGTACTGATGTGAAGAGTTCTACTATTTCGTATATACACAAATAATAGTTATATCAATGTTAATGTCTTATAAAAGCTCTAAATTATATCGAAATTGAGGCGTCTTCGATAGTTTGAGGCAAAGTAATAAACTAAAATAAAATAGTGACTTCCTCGAATAATTAACTCTTGACAAAGCATTGTTAATTACAGAAAACTACTCTTCAGAATTTATGTACAATTTAAAATTATCTCATACTTTTATCGCTATTATTTGTTCCAAAATAAATAAACTATCAAAAAATAAATTCGTTGCATTGATTATTAAATCTATGAAATAATTTAATCTGTCATAACAAAAGATGTTTCATTCCTTTTAGGAAGCATTAATATACTTTATAATACCACTTGCAATAAATAACTACTTACTATAATCATTTGTCTTTTGACCGAAGCTGCATCCGAGAGTTCAAGATGAAGTGTGAACAATTTTCATCATTGCACACATTTTTTAGTTATTTCATTTAAAACAAATGTAGAAGTAAAAATAAATAATAAACTCCAAATTTTTTTAACGCTTTGAAACCAGATCGAGATTACTAATAACGCAAAACTAATGTGATTGACGTCGGGCTAATGAGTAAAGGCGGAAGTTAACTAATTTATGCCTAACTCTGTACATTTGGTAACTAGTTTTTTACTGAAATTATAATGAGATTCTTATTACTTCAGATGGTGTTTTATAGTCTAAAACATGTAGGGATGTTGGATGGGATAAAGTTAAAAAGTTACAAGGAAAGTTTTGCCTTGCCTCGCTAACTTCACCTTTTTCAGCCTTCATTGTTTAAACATTTTGCTCTTTTTTCGTATTTTATATTACTTACTATCGCCATAATTCGCGCGTTTAGAGTATTTACAGTACAGTGTTGACTTTGTACCTATATTTATATACTATGAAATTTGTATATCTTAAAATGAAGAGTGTTAGTCAGTAAATATATTATGTAAAACCATATTTCCTTATCTTGAAAAGTAAAGTAAAAGTAAAAATACGTGCAGAGCTTCCCATCTTTACTTTAATCGATATCTGGATTGTAATAATCCGAATAGAAATTAGGGATATCGTTCATAAAGCGATTTAACACAAAAGATACATGTATTAATTGGTATATTGATTTTTTCAATTTATGATAAAAAACACTGTATTACAAAATTCTTAATCAAAGATATTTCATTTTAAGGTTCGGTGACAGTTAAAAACGTAATATGTAAACTTGGGCTACGATTCGCACGTCTCCTCCACGTATAGGTTTTAGCCGAGACATATGATATACATAGTAACATACTTGCTGTTCTTTTACTTAAGATGATTTATAGTTATTTAGGACATTTTAATAAAATTTTGATCATGAAAAATAAAAAAGAATTACTATACGTTTATTAGTTATATTGTAGTAATTTACAAAATTTATAAAAGATTATACTCTTGAGTTCATGAATAACACACAAAATTAATAAAAGTATTCTTTAGGTTAAAGTCTTTTTAGCTTGTATTGCCACAGTAGCCTGATAAAAGTCGTAAGAATAAGTCATTTTTTTTATTTCCGTTTATCGGTTAAGAACATGAAGATGTTTAACAACAGGTAAGTAGAATTAAAGTAATTTCAAAACGACTAGTTTAACCAGTATGTTTTGTACTTAATATTCAATCCTACATGATTTGCAAATACTCAGTTTTACTCAATGATATGAATTTCAAATCACGTAATCATACGAAGACGCCTGCTTAGGTGGATGCAGCAAGATTGTGTAACGTAAAAAGCGGAATGTAATTAAACGCCTCGACGCGCAGATAGCGCTGGCGCACCGTGGTTCTGGTTCAAGGTAATTTATTCATGTTTGCAATTTAAATATATAATTTCCATATACAGTTAGTAATCCCTAAGAGGAGGCAATTCAACCACATCATATTCGATATTACAATGTAAATAAACATAAAATATCCTAATAAATCATACATATGATTGACGATCCTGTTATATTACAGACATAGATTAAATACATAAATAAATGAATAAATAAATAAATAAATATATATATATATATATATATATATATATTCGTGTGTGTGTTTGTGTTTTAACTTAAAAGAATCACTTTAATACTATTTTTTCTTTTATCCGCCTCACAACGGAAGTGGGTTTCGAAACAATCTTCTTTTTTGAATGTTTTTAAAATTAAGAAATAAGGATGTCCTTAAGAGTTTTTTTTGAAAGCAAACCACATAGAGATAAATTAAACCATAAAATAAAACCATGAAAATCTGTCTAAGAGGAAGTGGCCCATTATGTTATTTTATAAAGTAAAGAGCTTACGAACGATCAAAAATTGATAAAAAACAGAAATTTAAGAAATAATTTAAGAATTACTCTTAGACGCAATGTATACCCTAAGATCAGCAATAAACAAGTAAAACCCAGAAAAATCGTTCCTGATTCAGTTATTGAAAATAGAGATAAATGTTCGTTTTATTTAAATCCCTCACATGACAGAATTATCAGATAAAATTAGAAGAGAGTAGGTAAGAAAGTACATAATTAGAACCCGCGTTGTAAAACACCCAATAAAAAACGCTAACTATTGTTGGTCTCAATATCGTCTTATGAATTGAGATAAAGCCATAAAATACTTTGGGAACCTCATTTCTGTTAAATGAAATTAATTTAGGCTTCATATATTAAATTTGCCGTCAAACCGGATTAGTTAAACTATCAGTCGAAAGTAGGCCGCTTGGGTAACAATTCTGAAAATGACCTCAAGAAGAAACCTAAAAATATCAAAACAGATAAGAAATATGTAATAAAAATGCAGAATCTCAGAAGTTTTTTAAAAAGTTAATTTAGTTTTAACCCAAAATGAAAACACACTACAGTAGTTTCCTCCTTTTTTCTGGTTTTTGCCGTTTGGATCGCGTTTTAAATATTGACCTCTGGTCAGTTCTATGTGTTGGCTCGGTGAGTTCAAAACATATTGTGACCTGTATTCTATAGTTCAGTTATTAATAATTAGTTTTTTGTATGTATGTTTTTGAGATAGCCTACTTTGGACTTGACACACAACATTGTTGTTATGATTCCTAACTTATGAGTGTCACAGTGCTCTAATATGATTTGTTTATTTTAAATTAGATACAAATAGGTTAGTTATTCAGTTAGCTATTGGCCTGAGAAAAAAGATCAGATAACAAATCTCTAAAACATAGTGTTATCAGTTTTAATTTATATCACAATACAATTGGAAATGCCTTGGAAAGTCCGGTTTACTTCATAATTAAAATATTATGTGTCTTCAATTTATTTTACTTCTATTTCTAAATATGTGCTGTTTCAATTATTAGAGAATTAATACTGAAATATTCTCTCATTTTACTGTAGCCCGTCTTGTTTAGTTTTATGCAAAATATCCGCATTTGTTATCTCTCGCTGAGAAAAATGGCGAAATAGTCCAAACTCGTTCTTAATCAAGGAGTATTATATACAAATATAAAAATAGTCTACATATGTATTGATATAGACCGTGATTATTGGTATATTATGTGCAGTCTGTACTCTATCTGAATCATCACATCGAGTTCAGAAGCTCAATGACAAGAGCGTACACTACATTAACTGAAAAATCTTTCTTAAGATTTCTGAGACCGACCATAAACATTTGAAGAGAAAGCTCACCTATCCATCCTATATATTTAAAATGCTCTAATTAGCTTTTTTGAGGAAAAATTTTAAGGACTGTCTTTAAATGAATAATAGCATAGACCATAGGGCAATTTTGTCAGATGTTTCAGGCATATATTTCAGACATGATTACTTGATCAGTTACTTATCTATGTATTCTATTATGTATAGCTGCTTCTGAATGTATATATTGAATATATTCTAACAAGGATGCAACAAAAAAAAACTGTACCTTAAATCAACATTTACTGTAAAATCTTTGAGCAAGACTTGTCTTAATCTAATTTATGCTGTCATATTTGAACATTCCACATTTTAAAAACCTACATTATAGGAGCGTCACCCAAGTCTGATTAGAGTGGACTATCCTATTTAATTACTAAGTAATCCATGGAAATTTTGAAAACATATTTTAACTGTAAAATAATTCGTTTAGCTTGGCTTAAAATGTTTCGTATCACCCTTATGAAGCTCATTTGACTGGATTCTGTAAAATAAACTGGTGTAAGCTTCTCTAAGATTTCTGATATCAATTTAACAATTTGAGGAATTTTTACCTTAATCCAATCAACTATTTTATAAATATATAATATAACTAAACCAATAAATGTTCTATTGTATTATTAAGGGGTATCGTGGTTATTGGAAGAAAACAGCTCGTATTGCTTTCTTGCACCGTGGCATAGTTGACATATCTCCAAAGATTACCTCATTTACACATGAAACCTGCGAAATCTTGAGTTTACGATAGTACAATTCTACTTTACCAATTCTTAATGTCGTTTTACAGATTATGTGATTGTTTTATATGGTAGTAAATTCCGTAAACAGTTTTGCTTATTGTTTCTTTACCCATAAAAAACAATATGGATGGCCTGAATTTGTATGAAAGCTCTGTTGTTATTAATTTTTATTACTTCACCCAATTAACAAATATGACTCGATCAGTGTTAATACCAGTTATGCTCCTAATTTTACTAATTATAAATAATAATAATAGGCACTTCAAAGAAAAACTACTCGCAAAAATACAGTTTTTTTATTCATGACATATTTGACTTAGTAAAATACTAGTTTTAACGTGAGTTTTTTAAATAAAAAATGTATATTAGTATTTACAATGGACTGTAATATGTTTGTCTTACATTGAAATATAAATTGAGTTTCGTTTACTGCCTGAAACGCTATTAATAACAAAACGAGATGTAATAAGAAATGGAAATGTATGTTTTATCAAGGTGAGACCCTGAGGCGCCTAAACAAAGTTTGCAGTAAAAGCTCACCTTGCAGAGAAATGCTGTAGTAAATGGGACGCGAAACCGTTTCCACTCAGCGGTTTTAATAATTTATCACCCGACATCATCGTGTTCCAGGTCAACTACCAGTATTTCCGGCCACTGATGTAGTCATTTACTTAATAAACTCTGTTTGTTATTAAAAACTTATCATCCGACATGATCGTGTTTCAGGTTGTCTACCAATATTATTATTCACTGATGCAATCATTTAGATAAAAAATCTCTATCTTACACAGAAAACTCTAAATTGGATAAGAGAGACAACCTGCAATTAATCCACACCTTCCCCTACCAAGTTTTATTAACCATGATTAGTGAAAGAGAAAGGACAGTTTTATCTGGAATAGTTTTTAAACCGATCTTTACAAAGGCACGTTTGGTTCCATAGTTTTAGTAGGAGATAAGGACCTTAGATGAGTACTCCCGGTAACTCCAATATTTGCGAACAATACGAGGATACATTTTTCGTATAAAGCTGTAAACACATACAGTATTTCTGTCCCATTGTACGCGATGACATATCAGCATCTAGCTATACACAAGCTATACAATCAAAAACCAATAAAAGAACTAACAAACATTGATTATACATGTGTGAGCATTTAGTATTAGTACTTTAAAAGCGTTATTTTGTACTGGCTCAATTAGTACGATAAATATTAGTTTTTAATAATTGTAAGTACACTTGCATGGTATATCTATTAAAAATGTATTTTATATATCACACAGACCTTTAGTTTTTGCAACTTGTTTCGTCAACAAACAATTAGATTACATTTTCTACAATATTATACCTAAATATTGCTTATAGTCATAAATGTACTCCTATAAAGGTATACAATAAATATTAACAAATCTAGTTAAGATGAGCACACTTAATAATACAACAAAGTCTGAAATATAATTTCTTTCGCTGTATATTGAACCAATCTAAGCATAATATCATCTTTATAAACTGAAATAATTATTAGTTATTTCAAGGTGTTTAGTTTTCCAGGAGAAAGGCGAATAGAATGTTTCTCAAATAAAAAGAAATCCAAGGTTTTTAAAATTATTTAATCCTTGGCGTACCTTTGTTTTAATCTGTTTTTAAGAATATTTGTTATTACAAATAAAAAGATTTCTTCAAACTCTTTGGTGTGTGTTGGTAGAAAATATGTACATATTAAGTAGAGTGTTACTTTTGGATTAAAACTTTGATGGAAGGATAAGCCGTTGCCTCCTGTTGTGCGAATTTAGTTTCCTATCATTAATTAAGACTGATCATTATTGTAATACATTTTAAATAATGACAATTTTGTAATTTTCTTCCGGATCGTGAAAACTGCTTGATATTTTATATTTAAAAAATATTCAAAAACTCTCAGAGCTCAGCTCCATTTTATTTCCAAGCTTTGTGCTTTTAGGCTTTCGAGACTGAGTTTGAAATTAAATCCTAATCAGAAACGGTTACACTGACCACCAAGATTAACAATAACGTATATTGGTCTATTTTTTAATATACTCTCAAATGTTTTCAAGAATAGTCAGCGAATTGTATGATAAATATCACTAATAAAATACTTTAAGTTTCCTGTACGTTTATAAAAGAACTATTAAAAGTGTGATTGATAATACCTAGTAATAAGTTTTATAATCATATGAATTAAAACTTTGTATTCAGGAAGAAAATACAATATTTTACTTTAAAAGGTTTATTCTTACTTTGCTGGTGAAGATGTTTATGTAATGTAATAAATAAAAATTTATTTATAAAATGAACTCTAAGTATAATGCACATCAATATAAAAAAACATATCCTTAAAGGGTAAGAAGAAAGCAAAAGAAAAGCCTTAATATACGAGTACAGTGGGTAGAGAGAGGGAGCGACCTTTGATAAATGAATTACTGACGCCAATCTCCCGCGCCGCAGGTCGATATCAGACCTGAACAACGGTAACAGTTCCTTCACCATCCAGACCTTCACCGGACATTTTCTGGAGATCTGCATGTTTTTATGAAAATTATTTTTTAAATTTATTTTTTACCCTCAATATAAGTGGAACATTAGGTAAAACAGAATTGAATATGATTATATGCATTTATTTTTGTTGGCACATGTATACGAGTACAATAGGAAAGCAAAAATTCATATTCCACTAATACGCTGTACTAGATTATTCAAGTGTACTATAGTAAATTAATAATTTTCAAATTAATAAAACTTTTAATGTTTCAGCTAGATACATGAATCATTAATATATAAAGTCAAGTTTGTAGCATAACTAGTCAAAGTACTTAAGATGTAACATAATCGTCCCCTATAATAATCTTAAAGCGTAAGTAGGCATGCGATCAGATACATATCCATTTGAATGTTCATCGTAAACGATTAGAGGTTAGGGGACTAACCTTTATTTCAATGTTTGCGCATATAGGGGCAATTCTGTTTCAATTGAAATTATATTTCTGATACAAAATTTAAATTGCTATTTTTGCCCCGATTCATACCATAGATGTCTCCAAAACCTACTTTGACAACTTCAGGGTGTTTAAAATAGTTTTAGGTGTATTGTATTTACGGTAAAAAACTTTTGTTTTATTTAATTGTTTCGACCAAGAAAACACACACACACATTATATCGTATAAATAAAAATTAATCACAAAATGTGTTTGATAAGCGTTAATCTTGTTAACGGCTGGACCAATTTGGTTAATGTTTTTTGTTAAAATGTCCATTGGAATTCGTGGAAGGTTTTTATGAAAAAAAGTTAAGAAAAGTTACCTGGAATATTTTGGAAATTCAAATTAAAACTGGCAATAAACAGCTGTTGACAGCCTATAGTTCGACAGACTTTCTGAAACATCTGTTTACATTTAAGTTTTAACAATAATAAGTAAACAGTGCTTGATCGGTAATGTAATGTAGACAGTAAATAAAACATTAATATATACATTTTACTCCAGATTGCGCCAGTGACGAATTAAAACCATCTAATGCTTTAAATACTGTCATAAAAACTAACCTTAAACGAACAAAGTTATGAATGTTTTTACATTAAGTTACTTTAAACTGGTGCACTTCCTTAACATTATGATATTACATTTAAAGAATGGCTTATGGAAAAGGCAGAGAAATGAATACTAACATGCCTCAACGATTCATTCTTTCCCTGGCTACAGTCCAAAAACCAAATGTAACGCAAAAACTTTAATAACGATTATTTTGGAATGTTGCAAAAACCTTAATAGGAATATCCCTCTTATACCGAAAGGACATTGTAAGTAAGTAGGACTTTCCCCCTAGGTCGTAATAGGTTTTCCAATCCTACTTATGTGTGTATTTTCTTCATCAGGACAAGGGAAACTCAACCTATGTCAATACGATTTTGACCAAAATATATTTTCGAGAGAACTAGATAATTGAACGTACATAGTATTTTGATCGAGGCAATATGGCAAAGCTAAACTGTGACATAAGTAGGTAGGTCCTAAGTAGGCATCTCGGTCCTACGTAAGTTTTTTCTTTCTTCGTCAGAGCAACAAGGAAAACTCTACTATGGTACTGGAAATATCTTAAACCTGAAATATATGACAAGGACTAGAAGTATACGCTTTTTGATTGAAGTAAGTATCCAAAACCTGAGTGATCCGAGATTTGCGTTTGAAAGTGGTTTGATCAAAATATTTTATCTCTGAATGTTTCAAAAGCGAAATTCATGCCAATCTCACTAACACAGAGATCAGACCCACATTTTTAATTCTCTTACTCTGCAACACTTGCGGGCAGCTGCATTAATAACAACTTACAAATGCGAACCAGATTGAAAAAGTGGAAGAGAAATACAAGTATTTAGGGTGTAATATTTGATACGAGAATGAAGTGGACTGCCCATGTTGAATATTTTAAAAAACAAAATTCGGAAATACATATTTGGATTCAAACATATTACACGGAATATTAACATTTTCTGAAATAAAACTTGTCTATTTTGCGTACTGTCAGTCTTTGTTTTTTGGGGGGTATTGTTGCTTGGGGTGGAGCGCTCAGAACAACTTTGGAAACATTATATAGTTCCAAAAATCAATTTTAAAGGCCGCGATTGGAGTTGGTACTAGGTTTCCGACACATGATCTATTTAATATTTTTGAAGTTCTCAGCATAAGACAGCTTTATGTAAAACCATCTTACTCTACATAATCAAACAACCGAGATTAATATTTAACAATGTATCCATACATACTCTACACGAACCGCAGAATCGATAGGAGTACAGCCACTGCAGCTAAGCAGGTCTTTTTCAACAACAAGTCCATTTTATATTGCGCATATATTATATAGGAATATTCCGAGCTATTTGAGAAACTCTGGAGGATGTTCTGTAAGCTCTTATAAAAAGAGAGTGCATGGCTGGATACTTAGTATTGGCAAAGACGCGGCCGAAAGCGTCATAGTCTCGGGATACAGATAAGCCTACCTTGACCTCTTCACTGACCTTGACAAACAATCCACTATCCGTTATCTTACAGTTAATCACATCCTCCGGCGGTTGGCGCGCCTTGTCTGTTGGTTGGGCCTTCGCGGGTCGCTATTGTTGGGCCCGGCGGTGGCTGCTGGACGGTTTGCCAAATCACAGACCGCTGGTGTTGATGAACAGCGGTCGTCGTTGGGCCGGGGCGGTGGTCGCTGGCGGTGGCCCGGTTCGCGGATGTGGTGCGTCGGTCGTACTGGAACGCATTTCTCGTCGGGTTGGGTCTCTCGTTAGAGCAGAATTATGTCCATAACCACAACATGATTTTTTTGTTTATTTTTATATTACAGACTTCCCTTTCCTTTTTTTATTTTTTTTTATTAAATTTTGGATTCCTCTCACCCAATTATTACCAATGAAAATACTCCATACTCGTCATAATGTACCAGACCAAAAAATGTCATTTTTAATTTGAACCTCCTCAATATTGTATATTATATTATGTTATTATGTTATTTACGGCTCGCACCCACGCACAGGCTTCAGCCTATGTGGGTGTCAATTTCCTTGAATGTTTGTAAAGTTTATTTTGTAAATTTTTGGAAATAAATCTTTTTGAATTGAATTGAATTGAATTGATTCATCGGGATGACAAGGCAGATTCAGCTGAGACGTTATGTATATAATTAATTAGAACCAGAAATGCTCCTACCACGTGATAAACATGATAAAATAATTAAGTTATACTGTGATACTATTTACCATTAACTTAAGTAATATCTACCTGATGTATGCCTACTTACATTTTTAAAGTTTTATAGGACTCCCATCATATTACATTATATTTGCACATATATATGTGTGTGTGTGTGTGTGTGTGTGTGTGTGTGTGTTTGTGTGTCTCAGAAACGTACTTGTGTTAAAAACATGTAACTACGCCTCTTGCAATCTCTTTTTTCGTTCTAAGATGATTCCAGTGTATACATACATATTTGGGACTTAATCTTCTACGGTTAATAGATTTACTACCTTTATAATGGGAGTTTTAACAGAAAGTTTGTGGTGTATTTCAGTCATAAATTATGATACATTTTGAGTCCTACACATGTTGTGTTTCGGACTATAGTCTATAAATGGGTCGTAGAATTAAGTGTATATATGTATATCACAGTTTTTGAAAATATACAGGATAGCCCTATTAAGAGTAGTTTCAATACATCAAGTAGGTTGTTTATCTTAGCCAATACAGGAAAACTCCGCCAATGTACAAGAAATTGTTTAAAATCAAAAAAATAAAGAAAACAGGGGGGAATAATGCTACAATGTAACAAACGCAGAACAAACTGGAATTCTAATTCTATTTTTTTACATTTTAAAAAAACATCATTGTAATTAGTGATGTAAAACCAATCTCTATAATTGCCGCTACGCTCAACAGATACATAACTAAAGTTTTCAAACTTTCTTAGCAGGCGCCTAAGTCTCAAGAGTCCCTATGGTCCTATTTTCAAAGCTGAACGCACAGTATCTTCGGAGGTTACATAATATAAGTAGTCAGTGCAATCGGAGTAACGAATTAAAAACAAATATTTGCTTTTTAATATATTACGATATATTTTCGTTGACATGCTCAGGAGGTAATATGTTACTAATCATAATTAGTCATGTTTCAAGGCAAAACATAGATATAACAAATATGTAGTCGGAAGTAATAGTGTCTCGCTGTCTTTATTGATAGATACGAGTCTCATATGTATACATTTTGATCCTACTTATGTTGCCTTTTTTGTGTGTAGTAGTTTTGAAATAAATATACTAATGTTAGTAGAGGTCTTAAGACACACGAACAATTAAAATAAAAAAATATCAAAATGCAAACTGCTTGATTTGTAATTCTAATAATGCAACAGCAAAAACTATATCCTTATATCGAAACACATTTCATTCGAATTTTTTTGTACTTAAAATAATTAGCATGTTTTCACTTAGTTCCTATTTACGCCTTTCGACTAAAATAACAAGAGCAATATAAAAAGCAGTAATATCAAAGCAGTAATACTAATTATTTTATTTCAACCTTAAATGTAATATTAGTATTTTATTTACAATAAGTGCAAAATTAAAGGATATATTTAAAAATTAGTATTACCATGAGCGCATCGTATATTTCTATACCTCAAACTAAAATAAACTTTACAAAAGCACTCTCCGTAACACATTAAAACACAATGGGTTCCTCTGCTAATTCACTTCTGCAACTTCTATTTTACATGCATTCACGTGACATTATTAAATTCTCTCCACCGTCTTGTTTAATTGCATTTTATTACTTTACACTACTCTTAATTGGTAGGTCTCGTCAAAAAAGAGATAAAATTACTTTGAAAGACAAAAGAATATATACAAATGAAAAGAGAGTATGCAAATACAACATTTCTCAGAAATCTGTTGATATGTGGGATATATTTGAGATAATAATTTGTAACAACACGGCTTAATTTGAAAGTGTCAAGCTCTTAATAACCAGACTGCGATCTTTTTTAAGTGGTTGTTTTGTGACGGTAACCCATCACTTAGTGTAAAGGTCAAATTAATATTTTGTATATCTACATGATATCTTAAAGCACAATATATGTAGGACTATAGACAACAGACCGTAAATTTTGAATGAGGCTGCATTTCAGTATATACTGTATATAGAGTTCGATGATTGACAACTGTTCATGTGAATAGAGGATGGAGGGATGTTCAGGGTTACGTACGGATGTACACGGTGTGTTGGGAGAGATAAGCAAGAGATATTTGGAGGTGGAAGTAATTAAAATATAAATATTCCTGGCTATATAATTATTCGACTTGTGACTAAGGTTGGGTGGTGACAAAACGCGCTTCGCCCGAACATCTTCCTCAGTCAGATTAGGGTGTCTTTTAGAAGCTTATCACTTAGTAGGCTGCCAAAATTTCTCCTCGTACCAAGGCGTCTTTTCGAAGGATATCTTGATAATAAAATAAGCTTTTAACTAGGATTATTGCATGCCTCTTGAGTGAGTCGTGTTACATTACAGGTAGTGTACTTATACTTTGTATATCTTATACTAATATCTATTTTGAATTTTGAAACTAATATTTATTTAGAACTGTTGTGGTTACATTCGAATAAATGGAATGTTTCCAACGAAATAAATTGCAATTTTACTTGTTTTGCTTGTGCTGTTTTAATATTACAGGCATTACATTTTTAATAAAATTCAAAATAATTTTAATTATAAAATTGTACTCCTATTAATATATTATTAAGGCAATAGATCACGAAGCGGAAGATTTACTTTAAAGTGCATGAATCAATTAAAACTAAAACACAAAACAAATTATACTACTGTAATTATATTGATCTTAAGGAAAACTTATTTTATAGTAAAGGTAAAACAATCAGGCAGTGAGTGTTTATAGTAACACAAACGGTCGATTCCACTTCAAGGAGTTTTCCACGGCCATTATATCGGCTGCTGCCGTCACAGCTCCTAAGGGTCTCGTTGGACACACTAATGGCCCCGTTTAGCCAAGATAATGGCCTATCACTCTCGCGTCAGGTGACGGGCGGCCTTTGTAGAGGACTGTGATCTCGACTAATGAGTTTCACCTGATTTCCCTTAATTGTTCCAATAAAATAAATCGTGATTGCTGGCAATACTAAATTTGAATTTATTATTTAAGTTGTTCATTGATTATTTTGTTATAAATATATATATATATATATATATATATATATATATATATATATATATATATATTATAATCAATATATATATATATATATATATATATATATATATATATAGGGTGTATATTATGTCTGGAAAACACCCAAATATATCCTTTAATAATTTAAAATATAAATTTGAAAACCTCTTACAATCGTGATAGAGATTGGGCATCTACTTTTTGGAACAATGTTTTGTTATGTCACACCAACGGGGGGACGTCCTGCCGAGGGTATCGTGAATATTCTTAATGGAAGCCTATACCTTGTGATACATAATTTTAAATTTAATAGCTTACTGAATTGAATGCCACAAACCGCATCTCAAGGGAATTATTCTATCAGAAAAATATAGCATTTTTAGTATTGAAAATTTACTGATGTTCAACAATGTAATTTTAACATGGTTCTTGCCACAAAATGTGTTACACTAATTTTTTAGCATTTTTTTTAAATGTTCAATTAAATAAAACAAAAATTTCATTTTAAGCTGGTTCTATTAGCACAAATTTGCCAGTTTTTATTACAGTACAATTATGGAAATACTTATGTTATTGATTTCTTATTACAAATAAAAAATAATGTATGCTGTTAGAAAAGTCTTACAACAAACGTTTTACCTGCATTTGGTGTCAAAGCAATTGTTCGAACTGTGTTCCTTCTACGGTTTGACAATGAGCCAATCTTGTGTAAAATGATTCGACAGAGTTGCCTAACATTTCTTCAGTTATCAAAGCAATCTCCTCTATAATCCTGTTTCTTAGGTCTTCCAAATTATGAGGCTTTCTTCTATAAACATTGGATTTTAAAATGACCCCATAGGAAATAATCGATTGGTGACAAATCCGGAGATCTTGGAGGCCATTCGATTTCTCCTCTTCGGCCAATCCATTTATGAGGAAACCTTAAATCCAAATACTCTCTTACCTGTCTCCCATAATGGGGTGGATCACCATCCTGCTGAAACCATACATTATCAAAGTATTCTCCTGATGCAATTTGAATAGCTGGGATTATTTCATTTTGGAGCATATTGTAGTAAAGTTCGGCATTTTAAATTTCTATTGATGAAAAAGGGGTCCAACAATTTTGTTACCTAAAATTCCACACCATACGTTTCAGTTTTTTGTGGTTGCTGTGAATGGGACTCAGTAATCCAATGTGGGTTTTCACTAGCCCAGTAACGGCAATTGTGCCTGTTAACATTGCCATTTAGGAAAAAAGTTGCCTTATCAGAAAATAGTATGTTGGTCAGAAAATCTCTATTGTCATCACATTTGCGCATCACAAGTTCACAAAACTCAACTCTTCTGTCGTAATCATCCTTACTTAACTGTTGGACTAAATGAACTTTAAATGGTTTGTATTTATTAATTTTCAAAATCTTACTCACAGACATAGGGTGCATATCATGTTGCTGTGCAGCTTTTCTGAGCGATGTATGTGGGTCTTCAATAAATGTTTGCAAAACATCTAGTGCATGTTCTTCATCTGTTGCAGATTGTATCCTACCCGACTTTGGCCGATTACGTACACTCCCTGTCATTTCAAAACGCTCAATAGTTTTTGATATTGTTGAAACACTTATAGGATTCCTTTCTGGGAAAGTGTCATTAAACAAATTACAAACTTCCCGATAAGATCTTTGACGATCGCCATATCCTCGCATCATCAACAGAGTAATTCGTTCTCTTTCAGACAATTCCATTAAAATGCCAAATAAAAACTGAACTACTGTAATTAGATAACTTGTTGACAGCAATGCTTCAGAGACACTGATTAACTCGACAGGAATGATATGACCTTTGTCCATTTGTACCCAAGCTTAGACCTGTCTAGTGAAAGCTCCATGCTCAACAAACTGAAACCTGTAGACCAGATGATTAATAACACAATAATGTTTCTCATAGGCTAGTGACCTTTGTCTCTTTAAAACCTTCCTGCTGACTGGAAAACACCAAGTACAGATTCATAAGTAATCAGAGAAAGTGACTCATAAGTTTTATTCAGTGTAATAAAAACTGGTAAATTTGTACTAATGAAACCAGCTTAAAAATAAATTGTTTATTTTATTTTAATTGAACATTTAAAAAATGCTAAAAAATGAGTGTAACACATTTTGTGGCAAGAACCATGTTAAAATTACATTGTTGAACATCAGTAAATTTTCAATACTAAAAATGCTCTATTTTCTGATAGAATAATTCCTTTGAGATGCGGTTTGTGGCATTCAATTCAGTAAGCTATTACCTTTAAAATTATGTATCACAAGGTATAGGCTTCCATTAAGAATATTCACGATACCCTCGGCAGGACGTCCCCCGTTGGTGTGACATAACAAAACATTGTTCCAAAAAGTAGATGCCCAATCTCTATCACGATTGTAAGAGGTTTCAAATTTATATTTAAATTATTAAAGGATATATTTGGGTGTTTCCAGACATAATATACACCCTATAGATCTTATAATATATATATAATATATTATATATATTATATATATATATATTATATATATTTTATATATATATATATATATATATATATATTGATCTAACGTATATTTCATCACCGTTAGAAAAAATATATTCTGGAAATAGACTCATATTTGAAATGGCAAATACTGGTAAGACTAGGAAACTCAGTAAGGCTATCATGCTATTTTTCCCGTGCGTATATTAAATGTATATATATACATTTAAATATTTATTTAATTATGTTGTCCGTGTGATAGGTGTAATAGGATCAAGAAGCCCTTCTATATATCATAATAGGTGTATGACTCCTAGAATATATGTATATTAAAATGTAATGATACAATATGTGATAAGTAAAGGAATGGATAGTCTAAACTGATAAAGGAATGGTGCGTTAATTTATTATTCCACAAAGTTATAATTAATACTACTTAATTTCTTAATCATAGTTATTAAGAGAATCAAGAATTTTTTTTATACGCATAAAGAATACGATTTAGAAACTTAATCTTATATGAAGTATATAAAGTTATATTGATGTAGTAATTTTATTAGATCATATTGCCATATCTATTTCATCACCGTTAGAAAAATATATTCTGGAAATAGACTCATATTTGAAATGGCAGATACTGGTAAGACTAGGAAACTCAGTAAGGCTATTATGCTATTTTTCCCGTGCGTATATGAGATAATGAGATAATGATTTATTTTCGATATATATTTACAATTTAATCATAAATTACTCATTTGAAAATACTAAACCATCTTTAACCAGTTGCGATGGTTTAGCAATACATAAAAAAAAACATAACTTAGAGTCTACCTTTACAAAATAAATAGTGCGACGAGCTCGTGCAACATCTTAACCAACACAGTATGTACACTACCTAAATCAATAAAACAACATACAAAAAACAATAGTCAGAACATAATTAGACAAAAGCAAAGCTTCACTTCTAATAAAAAAATATGTGACATCATAAGTAACATAACAAAATGTCGTAGCTAAGATATAATCAAATTGAAATTAACAAAGTTCCACAAAAGAAAATACTAATAACAATAATGATTGAACTGTAATATTGTACTAAGTATCTGTAAAAGAAACAAAAATAGCATAATCTTACTCAAAATATTATTTCAAACTTATTCACATTCAGCAAAATATACCAAATCAGACTATCTCAGAATATGTATCAGTATTGACGTGTCCTCAAAGTTAAAAAGCCATTGCTTTAATTTATTTTTAAACCTAATTTTTGATCTACACAATTTAATGTCTGCTGGTATTTCATTAAATAGTTTTGCACCTAAAAAAATAAAAGATCTTGTCATTAAGGATTTTGAAACTTTTGGTTTTCTTAATAAATTGGCTGATTTACTACGTGTATTATGATTACGCATTATAAGCTCGGTTTCATTATTGCCACTACGAATAAAGAAAATTTGAAGAAACCTTGAAGATATATAAATGTTGTAAAGGTAATATATTTAGTTGAATAAATAGATTAAAAGATGATTCTCTTTTATTTTTATGTAATATAATCCTAATATAATGATTCTGCACTGTTCTTACTTTTGTTATTAAATTCTTGAAAGTTCCTCCCCAACAATGAATGCCATATTGTAATTTAGAGTTTATGAGAGCGAAATAGAGTATCTTTAAAATATTATATAGTCCCAGATATAAATTGAATTCCTATTTTTTAAATATTGATGCAAGAGATATTGGAATAGGTAAGCACAAGAATGGACTTAAATAATTGTCATATTCCCCTTTTATTTTGTCATATGGCTAGCTCAGCAGTCCGTTACTGATTCTAAACATGCCAGTAGAGCTTCTCATGAATAGTTCGAAATTGGGCGTTTAATGGCTGCACTCACTCTAAATCTAGAACAAGTTCTTTACCTCAAAAATAATATAGAGACTTTGACCCAAGTATCACTGATTATTTACCGTAAACTTATAGAACTGGCCCTTTTTGAGCCCATATTCTTTCTTTATGCAGTTATCATTAGGTTGTCAGGGAGCATTTATTAGGTAGTGGAGTCCCATAAATTTTCAAGAACTGAGCCTTCCACTTGTATTGATAGAATAGCCTGATGATAATAGATTATCTCTTTTCTTTGTTAATTTTTATTTAATGAGCGATATGCTCATATAATTCACGTCTATATGAATTATCAAATCTTTAAATTCATCTCAAAGTGATTTGTGTATTCTTGAAAGGAAGGATTGCAGCATTTCAAGAAAGTACTGAAAATTTAAAGATGTTTTATTTTATTTCGATCAAATCTCTTCGTAGTATTAGTTTTAAGGTAGTACATTGGACCTATAAGTTTTACATATTAAAATACAAAAATGCGTACTATAGGAGCAAAAGAATGCATAGAAATCAAATTAAATTCTTTTATCGTCGCACGATAACGTTGTTATTATGTGGTTTGTAATATAACATATTTTTTCAGAAAGAATATTTGTGGTATAAACAAAAAAGTTATGCCTTTTGATAAAGAATGATGCCATTATGAATATTACAAGCTAACTTCCCGTGGAAATATTAAATTCCGTTTGAAGATGAAAATGGCTTTATTAATACGGTAGGTAAATGCTGATTTATACTTAGACGCTCTGAGAGTATTTATGAGGTTAAATTTAACCAGACGACATTATAGGGAACTCCTACTAAAAGCCCAATGTAATAACGCCGGTGATGTCGGTGCCATAAGCCCGGGGACTGTAATCAATTTCCCTCGCCGTCTGCCCCTTAGTACCGTGGGTCGTGTGAGCCGCATGACAATGTTCATTGCAGAGGACAGTAACTATTTTACACCCATAATCTCTATACGAAATATCTTTAACTTTACAACATTTATATAATAATTAGATTCGCTGTTTACAGTTACCAAGACCCTTTACTCTAAATTTTCTTACTTATGTACAATTTAACATGAACTAAGAGAATAATAGTTTTTAGACTTTAGACATTTATAAACAAAATTATTGTGTATTTAAAATATTTGTCTTCTAAAAAAGACTTATATCAACTATAAAATTCCGTATAATATTTTTTAAAGATCGTTCTGGAGTTTAATAAATATCCTTTTTATAAAAGATGCAAGGCTCATACTCGAATCGTAAGTGGTAAGGAAAGTGTTTGGCACTATATTGCTGTCTTCAGCAATAAAAAAAATGTAAATAATACAAAAAAAAAACCAGAATTTCCCTATTTTAAATTTATTTGCGACCTTTCGAGAACGAACCGACTTATAGTCTGAGGCATAAGTCTAGAATAAGGATTTTTGAATAATCTTTGATTCTTTATTCATAACATCGAGTTAGATTATAGTGTGTACAATACATAGGATTTGCCTGAGCATTATCGAAAGCTATCAATTAGCAGCTGGAAAAATATATTATTTGACTGAATAGGGGTGTCTTAAATTACTTTTTGTCCGACGGTTTATCAGTATTTTCTCGTTACTTTTACTTTAGTTGCTTTATAAAGTAGATGTAGTTGTCTGTACTCTTAGCAAGTATTAGTTTTAAGGTAATACATTTTTGTATAGCTAATAAGGTTTTGAAACCTGTTGTTATAATGGTAAAGTTTGTTCATAAAAAAACTTATCCTCTCCTGCGGATAGTTAGGATCAAGATAAGGCACATTCTATTGATATAGAAGTACATTTGGAGATGTTTGGACTTTTGACGTTTCAGAATTTATCTAGGATATGGTGGAGAACGAAATAATCAAAACCTGGCTCACATTCTGACAATTGGCTACACAACAGCAATTTATGGTCATAGTAGGTCAAAAATTTGGGTCATTGACAAAGAATTACAACTTTACTTGTTGTGCTGTGACGGCTGCGGCCCAACTCATAGGCGTGGCAGACTTCTGTATAAGCAAAGATTCTGTAGTCTCTTTGCAAATATTAATCTTAGAACAGAGCATTTTCGATAAGAAAACACCTTGCTTTATAAATTCGCAAGAATCTGTAAAGAACGTCGTTAAAAACCAATTTGCAAGGGCGGATCTAAGTAGGATATAAACTTTCTCAAGCTAGCGGCACTTTTAGTCTTCCACACCTGTTATTTTCAAATTATATTGGTTCGTTTCTTGAAACGTGTACTTTAAATTTAGACATACTTAAGTATCTTATCGCAAATCACTAGTTCGCTTAATTGATTACCTTTATTGTTCAGTTATAGATCAGTTTAAACATATTCAAGAATGATAATCATGTGTTAATTGAAATCAAGTTTTACTTTCAGTTGAATATGGTTAAAATAATAAGAGTTGAATCTACGATATCTTATTGTAAATTTTGCTTTTCGAATATTTTTGTAGATTCACACGGCTCTTAATTATTACTTTCAAATAAAACTAAGACAAAATTATATTGTATTAGTTTTTA
This sequence comes from Homalodisca vitripennis, assembly GCF_021130785.1. NCBI lineage: Eukaryota > Metazoa > Arthropoda > Insecta > Hemiptera > Cicadellidae > Homalodisca > Homalodisca vitripennis. The sequence continues at coordinate 230,359,144 of NC_060208.1, forward strand.
TTATATGACTACAGAAAATGTATTTACATATTATATATTTTTTGTGTAACGTTGTGGTTTGAAGCTACGGCTAAGGTTGTACTTCAAGCTATGGCTACTGTGAGACAATATATATGAATGGCAGCATGTATAATGTTGATATCAGCGCTCAAGTTAAAAGCAACTGAGGTTCACATAACTATAATTTATCACACTAAAGAAAAACTAAATCCTAACGTACACAATTTTAGAGCATTTTTTTATACATCGCTTGCAGATTTTATTTGTGTTCAGCCTTGATATCGACCTGCGGTGAGGGAGATTGCCATGCCCGCGAGCGATACATTTGTCAAAGGTACTGTGTGCCCTCTGCACTAAAATTACCGGCCTTCTTTCCAATTCCTTCTGCATGATTGATCGAATGATTGGATTTCAAAACAGATTATGATATTTTACTTTTTTCCTACAAAATTTAAAAATACCACTGTCAAACATTAAAAAAATGTCAATCAACTTGGGAAATTATAATAGTTACCTTTCCTATGCAGGGCAGGGTGGAATTTTTTGCCAATGATTATGTATGCGAATAATTTTTTAGGTACATTCTAGTCATGTATTGGGGAATTTTAATATTTTTATTCGTACAAATACAAACTTAAAAATATTAAAATATAAAAAAATGCATATGGTTAATGTATGCATTTTTATGTAATACAATGATTTCTTTTGACGTTGCGTTGGATATTATCTATGTTACCTCGTTATTACACAGAAAATAAACGATAACAAGCGTATCAATAGCTAACACGACAGGATGTAGTTCCATTATACATATGCTATTGATCTACATCCATGATCAATGTTGTCTTTATATTTTTAATATGTAGAATATCTTGATTTGAAACGTTTAATATTAAGGACACATTATGATCAAAATTGAAGAATAGTTTTAAAAGAAACTTTCAATGTGTAACAAAATACACTTATAATAGCGAAAATATAACTAACGACGTATATATTCTTTGCAGGCACAGAAAACTCCTCCATTTAGCTTCAACTCTCTGAATAGCAAAGGCTCCTACATATGATATAATAACATCTGTGTATTTTATTAATTAATATTTCAGGATTATTAACGTGGAAGAAAAGAAATTTGTACTTTATCAAATAAATACTTTTCTTTTTAATCCATCCTAGTAGTACAGTTTTTAGATAAAACTTTTCGTACAACAATTCTAATAGAAATAAATATATCACGAATTAAAGAAAGAACCACACAACGGTTATTTGTACTCCCAGTAGTAAAACTGGAGAATAAAAAGCAATGAATGAACTCCAAGAATTAAGGGCACAAATCGTATGCGATTCAGGAGTGTAATTGCTTAATCAGGTATTGTTGAAATATGGTTCGTACATTGTTTAACTTCGTTTTATGGGTGGCAATTATACGTGAAGTTTTGTGTGTTATATTGAAATTGTTATTGATAAAGAAGGGAAAGGATTAGTTATTTATTTATGTAACAATTGACCAAAACATAACTTAAGTGTCTAAAGATCCATATAATGTTCTCGTCGTGTTTATTGTTGTAACAAGCAAAAAATTATCAAATGCACTTTTAATCCAGCCATAATTATGAAGTGACAATATTAAACATTTCATAGGTGAATTATACAATGTTACTTACATTTAATATTTTAAAGGTTAATTAATTGTATTAGTAAAAAATATTTTTAATACCTCTGTTTAATTCAACTTATAATAGTCACAATATTTCAGTGCACATCTGTCTTTTGTGAAAACCTTTTAAAATGAAAGATTTTATCGTAAGGTTACTTTATAATAATCAAATAGAGTAATTACGCAGAAAACGGATTTTGCTCTTGGCCCTATATTATTCAGAGCAGTTGGTGAAAACAAATATCATGACCACTCCAATACAATATATAACGATCATGAAACTTATCGCTATGATCTATGGATAAGTAGAGAGTTTCAGGTTTGTTATTTTTTAAATGATTTTAGATCCTAAGATTCACTTCCTTTGTCTCAAAGTCGCTGAAAAGTCATTCTCTTATATTGTTTTGTAGAAAAGTCACGCCAGTTTTATTTAAAATACATCCATTTGGAAAAGATGAAAACAAATTAAAGATTGTATATGTACAGTTTTTTAACTCTACAAACAAATAAAGTAATATCCGCCTGCATTATACCTACTATCTATGTATATAAAAGTTTAAAGTTATCTACTAAATAATCTGTGTGTTTTATTTAAGAGCACTAATAGACACATGTTAAGTACAAGCTGTGCTGTGCCTATTAACAGTAATGTTGCTAACTACAAGATTAATTAAATCAAGCGTACTTGTGTGTGTTAACGAAATTGTTGAGCTCTCTACTAAAAAACTAATAACAGCAAACTTATACTTGGTAAATAACAGAATGAAGAGGCACAAGATAATTTGAGTTGATTACATTCCTCAGGCTATCGGAGAGTCTTCGATGCTGTTACTGCATTTTAACGGACACTAACGGTAATGTTATGAGGTAGTCTGTCAATTGCATAAAACTTCGTTGTACTCATGGTGGAAATGTAGACCAATGCACTGAACTATGTTTTTTAATTCACAATACTAAGAGAAAAATATTATTTGAGTTTATTTTATGCTTCAGGCTAATGGATTGACCTCAATGTTAAGCTCAATTCACAAGAGGGTGTCACAAACTAAGTGGGTATTATTAATAATCAAGTGGAAGAAAAATTCTATATAGTTATGGGAGGAGGGGAAATGCCACTTTTAGACGGAGTATTTAGGAAGAATATGGCCATGTAATATTTCAGATTTAAATTGTGTGTGATTCCGCGGGAAACTGCTATTTTTCAATAACAATATTATATAGTTTTATACCGAAATATATTCTATAAACTGACTTCGTTTGAAACTGAGAGACCAAACTTATTTGAATCGATTATATTATGCTCCACGATAATGGCCAGGTCTCAATGTCGTTACTACATTTAGCTTTTAGGAGACATTATCTGAAACTTTATTAGGCAGTAGGTAAATGTATTAACCACTGGTGTACCCGTTAGGTACTAACACGAAATTTTAAAGCTCTACACTGAAGTATGCTGTTTAAGAATTATCGGAAGATACAATATAATTCTAGTTTATTTAATTCTTTGGCTATCGGACTAACTTGCTGTTGCTACATTGATCTTTTAGCGGACAGTACGAGTGATTTTTATAAGGTAGTCCGTCAAATTCAATGACATAAATTGTACCCCATTTTTGACCGAGCATTAAATAAGCTTGCCACTTGAGTGGTTAGAAAATTTATTTTTCATGTGTCTGCTCCTACGACCTTTTCAAAACATGTATTCCTGAAGACTTTGCATTATGCTGGGTTTCTATAGAATTAAATTCATGTTTGATAATGATGAATCACTATGGGCTTAGGCTTCGTGGTAGTCGACATTGTATAACTGTTGTTATGAGTACTCATGTGATATTCTTAGGTAAAACTTTCAATACATTTTATATGATCCGTCGATATTTATTTGTATAATTGTATATGTGTATAGATGAGATAGATTTCGATTGGCTGGATGACGTTGCAATAGGCTGAGCGATAGCAAAGACTATGACTCAGGACGGTATCTTAAAAATGTATTGAGTTATAAGTTGAAATATCTTTATTTTAATTTTTCTATTAAATGGTTGCAGTAAAATTCCTCATCTGCCTGTGGTTATTTTTTTATATCTTACCAAATTTGTGCCAGCAGGATGTAAATTTTGCATGATATTTCATTTTACGTTAAAAATAATTAGTTTCAGGAAGTTGCATATTTCTCCATGGCCTCAGACTGAACGTCCATTTATGTCTAGTTTATAAAGATGGCAGTATTTTATCTTCTTTATACAGGGTGGCGCAGAGAAACGGGAAATTTTGAAATTGTTGTTGGTACACCTGGAACTCTTGTAGGAGTGAGGGACGGAAGTCATGATGCCAAGTAGAAACGGTCATTTAGTTGAGATGGAGCAGTGGAGTGGTGAGGAGCGTGCCGTTGCCGTGAGAACGTATTACAAAAATGGCGATAGTGTAACAGCTGCACAACGAGTGTTCCGACGCCATTATGATATTCCTCCCCGCGGTCGAGTTCCTTCTTTACATGCCATATCATCATGGATTCGGGATTTTGAAGATACTGGTTCGGCAATAAAGAAAAAAACCTCCTTGGCTTATAGTGACTGTTGTTCGAACTCAAGAAAATGTTGATGCAGTGCGAATAAACAGTGGAAAGGAGTCCGTGTCGTTCTGTACGAAAAATAGCCTCAACATTGCGACTTGAGCATCGGAGTGTGCATAGAATATTGCACGGCCTGCAGTTTCATCCTTTCAAGCTTCAGAATGTTGAAGCTCTAAAACCAAATGACGGTGAATTACGCTTACAAATTTGTGAACAGCTGCTGACTAAAATCAATGAGGACGCAAATTTCCTTGAAAATCTTTGGATGTTTGATGAGGCCCACTTTCATTTAAATGGACATGTCAATAAGCAGAACATGCGTTACTGGGCCCGAAGAAATCCCGGTGAACTTCATCATCCTTTACAGAGCCTTAAATTTACTGTAGGGTGTGCAGTGTCTTGTCGAGGGATAATTACTTCTTTGAGGATGGTAATGGTTTCTACTATAACTGTCACATCTGAACGTTACGTTCATATGCTGGAGACATTGTTTGATCCACGGCTTCATGCTTTTTCAGATATCGGCATTCAGCAAATCTGGTTTCAACAGGATGGAGCCACTTCACACACTGCCAATCTGTCAATGGCAGCACTGAGGGGGTTTGTATGGGGAGCGCATAATTTCAAGGAACGCTAACGTCACTTGGCCTCCACGACGTTATTTCCAGACCTCTCAGTATGCGACTTCTTTCTATGGGGACATCTAAAGAGCGTTGTGTACCCAAACTAGGCCAAGAAATCTTCTTGAGCTCAAGATTCAGATTGAAGAACACGTCGCCAACATTTCAGAGAACACATTGCGTCGCACAGTGATAAGTTTTAGAAAATCGATTGAATGAATGTGTTGGAATGCGGAATGGACAGCACTTAACTGATTGTTATTTCAATTATTTTCTCATGTAATTTCCACACTCTTGCCTAACACATTTTAAGCGTTAAAAATCTGTTTGTACAATTCATTCGTTCATTATGATTATTTCAAAATTTCCCGTTTCTCTGCGCCACCCTTTACTTGGAGGTTGTACATTTTTCTGTCCAATTTCTAGGTTTCCTGCCTGTCTGCAAGACATTCGAAGAATCAAAAAGGTTTGACAAAACTATAGCAGAGGGATGCCTGATGATGCGTATGAAATACTCGCACCTTGTGTATAAATAGTGAAATGTGGGTATATACAAAGAAATTTAGTGGAAATGGAATATTCACAGGTATGTTTTAATATTTTGTGAATACCTTTAAATATATGCAAAAAAACTATTTCTCAACGATTTAGAATGCCCTACAGAGAGTAAATCACCCTCTTGCGAGTTAAGGCAGGAAATCGCTATTGTCCGACACAACGGTGTAGCCGGCACCATCCATCTTCAATAATGTTTTCTTCCTTTGATTTCCCTTCAAGCCGTATAATGGCCTGCAGTTTATTGTAAGGCTAAAAGTCCTCCTGTGATGATGTAATTTATATGATTTCTTAGATTTTATGAGCTTGTAAATATGTGTTGTTATAGTTTATATGTCTGTCAAATTCAAAGTAAAATTCGAGCCATTCTATAAACAAATGTTAATTATGAACGTCATGACATACATTTAATTTATCTTACATTAACAAAATTTATTTCATAGATAAAAAACTTCACATAGTTCCTGGAAATGTATTGAATCTGCCTTTTCGACTTCATACAGCTGCATTTTATAAACTAATTAATCTACAATTCTTCAAGTTTTTCTAACTTTCTTTTTCTAAAATTCTAACTGAGACAATGCACATCTATAAAACTGACTAACACCAACTAAAAGAATTTGCCAACTTAGAATAAATTTTGCCTCTACCTAGTGATTTATCAGTATTTTAACATCAACGATAGAAAATGTTTGCTTAGAATTTGATGAAGTATGACACATACAAACTTTTTAATTAAAGACATTTTATATACAAATACTTTGTAATCCTTAATCATCATGGTTTTAGTCATTAATTATCTTTCTAAGACTTGTTTTATTTTGGCATAACATTGAAATTTTGAATAAATACACATGCTTAATTTAACCACGTTTTCAGACAACTGACTGTAAAAAGAATTTGTTTATAATATTAGTCTCGACAAAGCATTACAGATTTACATGTTCGAAGTTCTCACTATTATTTGTATCATAATAATATATCATGTAAACAATAAATTATTTTTCCTTGCTTGTAAAAATATTGGTAGTTTTATTTAACTTTTATAACGACATTATCATCGTTCCTTTTATGAAGGTTTAATACACATGTTACTACTTTAAAAATAGACCACATTGGTTTTCGACCTATGCGGGCTAAAACTTTAGCTATACCCTTCGCTCACTACCCGAGAATGCAGGTTAAATTGCGGATCAATTTTATCATTGCGTATATATACATTTTTATTTATTTTATTTAAATACATTTTAAAGTTTAAACGATCAATAATTTCTAAGCGTTTTTAAATGGTTGAAGGTGTATCAGTGCCTAAAACTACTGTAACTAACGATGCGTTAATAATTAAAAACTGAAATATTTTATACTCTACGCTGTACATGTGGAACACCAGTTTTTACTGAACAGCTGATAAGCTACTTATTACTTCAGATGGCGTTTTATGGTCTGAAACATGTGGGACTGTTGGGTGTGATAAAGTTAAAAAGTTAGAAGGAAAGTTTTGCCTTGCCTCACCAACTTCACCCTGTTCGACCTTCATCGTTGAAAATACTCTGACACACGTTTGTTACCATCGTTATGATTAAACAACTTTACCATACTTAAAGTTCAGTGTTGTACTTCTACTACGTTATACATTTAAAACTATTTTTTATGTTATTCAGAGACTGTTTATCGGAATATCTTCATATTATATGAATGTATAAGTAATTAAATATATTAATTTAGTTACTATTTTTATTAACTTTTCAAAGTAAAATGAAGAAACGGTTACCGATAACAATTATCCAAATGTAAATTAAAAACAATGTTACATTTTTATAAATTTAAAGCTATATTTATTAGTTTGTCACTTTTTAAACTTTTTTAATGATAAATGTAACTGTACAAAAAAGTATGAAACAAAAGGTAATTCATTATAATGTTCTAAACAAGTAATATTTTTCTACGAGAGTCGTAACATACGCGCATGACTGTCTTTTTATAACCAAGAAGTTACTCCGCTTTTAGATCCAAACAACCCTAATTATAAATATAACTGTATGTTGTTTACTGCAGTTCCCTTTATATTATGTTTTAAGAGCATAATAGCAAAATTTCAGATGTTTGCCAACTACAAGGAAAATTTTAATTATATAAAAAATTACAAATAAAACAATATTTTTATTGCTAAAACAAGTAATCTGAAAATTTAAGATCTTAGAAGATGTATACTTTTAAATTTATACTCAACTCGGCAAATCTATGGCGGTTTAGTCTGTATTGGGGAATGGTCAAACACATGCAGTAAGAATAAGATTGCCTTGACTTCGATACAGTCGATTCACGAGACGCGCATCGTTGCTATTATACAGAAGGTTAAGTAATGTTTAGCAAATAGAAGGAGTAGATAAGTTTTCCCCAAATAATTAAATTGATTATGATCATTACATATTTTTTCATATAATTTTAGTAGTTTTACTCCAGCATTAGATTTAAGGACGAAGATTCATGATAGATAAGAATTTTCAATCGAGTAATTAGACGAAGATCGCTGCTTGCATAGATGCAACCAGATGTCTGACGTAACGGCAGTATTTAATTATCGCCTCGCCGCGTAGATAGCGCTAGCGCTCCGTAGTTGAAATTAATGTATTCGCTTTTGGAATTAAATATATAATTAGTTAACAATATTCTACCCAATACCAGCAGCAATTTAGGAGTTAATTCAACCATATCAAATTGTTTTACTACAAACTAAATAAACAAACACATGCAAATAAAAAAACAGTGAGTTTTGATCAATGACTAGTATTGTGATACTGATTGTGGTACTAGCAGGTATATAGAAGGTGTAAGTGATCAAAAGTATTTACGCTTTCATATTTTAAGAACCCGGCATTCTGAAATAAAGATGGTAAGAAATCGTTTATTTACTGTAATTAGGTATTTAGAATACAAATATATGTACTAACTTTCAACTTATTATATCATGCCGTATACAAATAATAATAAATAAATGAATATTAGAAACTTTTTGGGTTTTGGTTAAATACTGAGTTTTCTATATTAAAAAAAATAATTGATCCGGAAAGAATACCTTGAAAAGACTGGTAGAGAGTTTTATGACAATCGGTATATTAAGTTCCGTAAATATGAAGAACCCAATGCTGAATAACACGCTTCTTTAAGTTATAAATCCTGCACATAAGTAACTTGTGGCAAGTGTTATATATCTACTAGATAGCATCTAATTATATATAGTATATGTATTGAAAAATGGAAGAATGCAACTCACCTTTAAATTTCATTACTTTCATTTTTCACTCCTACAGTGCTTCAATTTGAACTAGTCATATAATGTTTCATCTTCTAAATCGCCTAAATCCTCCTAAAACAAAACTTTGATGGATATCGATACAATCCAAACCCGATCTGCTTAGAAACTTACGATTAAACATTTGCATAGGTGTTAGTCTAAGATCAACCATAAAGCTGAAAAAGAGAGATGTTGTATCCGGACAAAATTTTAATTACATGAAATCTTTTAAACAGGGCATTGAAACGAAAGCCCAGGAACAACCTAAGCTTCCGAAGTAAGGCATTTTAAGCAAATGGCTGGCGGTGTTTCTTTTCCTGTACTAATAGATACCGATGGCTGGTATACCAACTTTGCAAAGATAGAATCCCTAAAGAAGCTATATTTATAGACTGTAAATACTATACTGTAATACTAGTTTATACTATATTTTAAACTGATTATGTTACTACATGAAACCATAGGTGATCAAATACTTAGAGTTTATATTATAATGGTAGAGTCAAACCAACAAAGTATTTGATCAGGTAAGTATAATGGACATAATTAACGTGTACTATTTTTTATTTAAAAGTTTAAATCGGGAAAAATGGAAACTGATTTGTTGAATATCAACTACAAATTTAGGGTTTGAGAAATGGCCCTTGCATATATTTTTATTCAATTTTAAAAAATATACATATACGAGTGATCAAAGTATTTTCAATAACTGCAATTTGCTTATCTGATATTATAAAACAAATTGAGATTTGTTTACTTTCTGAAACGATATGGATAACAAAATGAGACATCATAAAAACTGAAATGGATATGTTTTATTGAGTGGGGCCCTGAGGCCAAACAAAGTTTGCAGTTACAACTCACCTTGCAGAGAAATGTTGTAAATGGGACGCGAAACGTTTCCACTCAGCGGTTTTAATAATTTATCACCCGACATCATCATACTCCAAGTTATCTACAGGTATATCCGAACATTAATTTCGTCATTTATATAACAAAAACCTACTTGATACTCAAAATGTATCACATGACATATTCGTGTTCCAATATAACACCGGTATTTCCGACCATTAATGACGCATTTACACAACAAAAGCCTGCTTGATAATAAGAATGTATCACCCGAATTCATTGTGTTCCAAATTTTTCTACCGGCATTTCGAGCCACTAAGTAGTCATTTACTTAACAAAAATATACCTGATATTGAAAATGTACCATCGTGTGCACCTGTATTTCTTCAATTAGGTTAAATCTGGTTAAAGCCTCTGATATCTTAATTTACGTAACAAAACGCTCCTGACATTCAAAACTTATCACTCTACATCATTGTGTTCATGGTTCGTTAAGAACTGGTACTTTCTGCCACCGATGTTTTTTTACGTAAAAATATCTACCTCAATACTTCAAATCGGGTAATGAAAGAAGATTTACATTTTATTCATAAATTGTAATTTATCCACTATCAAGTTTTATTTAATATCCATGGGTGGGAGAGATATGCAAGTTAGTGATAAAATAACAAAAGAGTGTTCCCTGTATCTCCAATAATTCCCAGCATTATGAGTATATTTCCAGTACGATTGGTTTACGGGGTCATTACGGATACAGGTGTAATCATATATTTACTCTTATATAGTACACGATTACATACCAGCATCTCACTATGCACGAGCTATACAAGCAAAACTACTAAATACTAGCAGTAATGTACTAAACAAACGTAGCTCATTTAGTATTTCCACTTGTATTGTTTATCTGTCCTCGAGAAATTTTGTGGATAAAATTAACGACACACACACACACACACACACACACACACACACACACACACACACACACAACACACACACACACACACACACACACACACACACGCAAACACACACACACACACACACACACACACAAACACACATTAGAAATGTTGCATGCCATATTAGCAAAACCTGTTATTCTTAACGTTTAGGTGTGAACTCGTACCTTGTCAGAATGAATTTGATATAATTTTAAACAATACGTATTTGGAAAATATATTTAATATAAGTACATAAAGTAGAACAAATTTCCATAGAATAGAATTGCTATTAAATCATATGGAACTGAGACGATGAAACACAGCATAACTTTCGCTTTATTATTCAAATAATTCTTATTAAAATAAGAGCAATTCACTGGTTCTGTAATATAACTTATAAAATTGGTCAATGTTAGGCCTATTTGGCTAATCAGTTGTGGCTTATTTTTAACTATCAAGGGATATCTTTGAACTCTGGCACATCCGTAGAACATTATGTCCATAATGATTTAAATATTTTACATTGTAGCTTTTATCTGAGAATATAATAAACGCAAATAGAGTAACGTAAACTCAATACTTGTGTTTCTAATAGTGCTAATAGTTATAATAGTGCACAGATTTTAAAAAACCTATGTAGCGGTATGTTCGGTTTCATCATGGTTAACTAGAACAGATATGTTAATTGGTTGTTAACGCTCAGCCAAATCCCATAGTTACAGGCACCATAGCTGTGATGGCTATAGAATGAAGCTTCAGGGTGTATTTTAAGTCAATAAGTCAGTAAATCCTCGAGAAAACTAGTGAGTGGACATCCCTTCCCATTATTCCAGCCTTTTAAGTCTTAGCTAATGCTCAAAGAGTCAGAGATACCATGGACGTTTTAGAAGTTTTTGCAAATTAAGTAACCAATATTATCAAGAATGGGCAGTAAATTATATTAAAAAATATAGAAAAAATAAGACATTTTTAAATTTTGCGTACGACTAAAGAATAATAATGAATTTTTAACTATAAATGTGTAGTAATCATTTTAGCAATATAGGAACTTATAAGAAAGAATATACTGCAATATTACACTATCCGTCTTTTAAGTTCATTGTTATTTTGTTGGTTGGTCCTTAATATAATAAATACCAATTAATTCATAAACTCAAGTATTTACACGCACGTAATTATTTAACTGAGATATCCTTAAGATGTTATAAAGAAAACAAAAGGAAGGGTGTTTTATGCAACTCTAGTGGGTAGACAGAGGGAGCGACCTTTGATAAATGAATTACTGACGCCAATCTCCCGCGCCGCAGGTCGATATCAGACCTGAACAACGGTAACAGTTCCTTCACCATCCAGACCTTCACCGGACATTTTCTGGAGATCTGCATGTTCTTATATAATTAATTATGTCTTGTTGTTTTTACTTATTTTTCCAAACAACACAAAAACTACACATGGTGTAAAATTATTATTGAGGTAGCTTGTAAGCATTTAAAGTTGTTCTCATTTTTATAATTAAAATCAGAAATAAATCTTCATACTTTACCAATCAATCATTCAGCTTAAATTATTATACACTAGGAAATATAGTCTTACTATAGTCAAATATTTATTCAAAAATTTCCTTAAATACTGATATTTAAAATATGTTTGACACAAACTAAGCTGTCTTGCTATTAAAGCAAGATATAATAAGATAATATACCAAATCACCTTAGCAAATTTATCAGTTAGAATATATTGATTTTATTTATATATCATAAAAAATACAAGCAATGGACTGTCATTGATTTAATATTCTTTTAATATTCACTAACGTTAAAACTGTATTTTTATCACTAGAAACTTTTATTTGAAACATAATTACATATTAAATATTGGTTGTATTTACAAATTATAACAAATCATAAACAATTCAATTTCTTTTATTTAAAATTAAACAACGTTTATACTAATATTATTACTAGAATATTTTATTTCAAATAAGCTTTAGATATTGCTTTAGGTGGTTTGAGGACAATTTGGCTATGCTTTTTGTTTAAATTTGAATACTATAATAATTTCCACTCTTTTTTAGTATTTTTTAATGATTATTTAAGTAAATGTATCTTAAGATAACTATTTTTAGTAGTAAATTAATTTGGACTTATTATACTACTTTTAAATTCCTATGATAGAAACGTTTTTCATCGGTTAAGACTACGTAACGTTTAAAACGTTTGCAATTCTTAATTAAAACCGTAGGTTGTGAGGTCAACTAGTTTTATGAAAATTCAAGTCTTTAAATGCGATCAACATAACAATTTTAAACTGTTTCAATCCACTTAATATTTAAAATTCCATGTTATGTAGAGCACTATCCTCTGCGATATCTCTTGCTCGGGAATTCAAAAAATATGTACACCAGCGGTAATTAAAGTCGTGTATGCCTTCCCAATTTTGCATAAACACATAAATTACATTATTTGGTTAACATGGGTTCCATTGAGTTTTTTTTATATAGATTCAGTTAAAATTTATTGGAATATTGGATATTAGACAAATTATTTTAAGAAAAAGTTTTAAACACTAGAAATCCCACACACTACATGGTAAATAGTAGGCAACTTTATTTACCGTTACACCTTCTATGGAATACCTAATTTAAATACATTTCTCAATTAGTTATTAATTTATTTCCATCTTAACTGATATTAAAATACATTTAATTCAAAATAAAATCTCTTACTATTATATTAAGATATAATGAAATAATAAACGATATCTTGTTAGCAAAATTATTAGTTTGAACATTTTAAGTACAGTGAAATATGTTCTCAATATTAAAACTGTTAAAACACTCTGACATTTTTATTATTTTAAAACTATCGACTAACAAGTGGCAATTGGCTGAACCGATTTTGTAGGTTTGTACAGTATTACTATACAGAATCCAAGCATCTTAGTACTTAATGTTCTCCTTAAAAACTGATATCCTACATTTTTGCTTAGTAATATTTCCTGCAACAGAATTGTGTATCTTGTGCCCCCTTTGTTCTAAACATGTTTTAAAATCCTAAAAAGGAAATGTATTTAAAACAATTTTACGTAAATTAATCAATGCATCAAATAATTTAAACAATTTTCACAAATTGCAATTTACAAGAAGAATTATTTAATATTCTTGTGCTTGCTGACAGCAATGATAGTAAACACTCCAAACTACCCCCTTCCAACAAAGTTATTAAAAGGGAGATCATGAGTCAACTAGAGGAAATCCCATTAATATTTAATCCTTTTGTGTGGTAACCAGGATTACTGCAAAAGAACGAAAATTGTTTGAACCCAAGTTAAACAAATTCAACGAGATTTGTTACAATGTTTGTGAAGGTTTATCAATGTTTCACATTTCACATATACGAAAAATTATTTCCTTGTTTAGTAAGAAATGGTTTTTATTATTATTTTGAACAGTTCGAGGTAGAATCGGGAGATTTTAAGAATTGTAATGACTCATTTCATACACCCATCTCATATTCATTTCAATATTTAATTTAATTTAGAAATTTATTATCAATAATAATTAAATAATTAAGGAATAATTATTATTTATAAACTGTGTCAAATTTTAATACAAACAATAATAAAATACAAAATCAAAATTCACCTTATTACATAGAAAACTCAAAAGTTATAAAGTAAACTAAAAGTCAGTGATACAGTGTGCAGGGATGATTGTTGAGTGAAGAGAGCAGAGGTTTAAAAAGTGAAGAGGAGAGAGGGATATAGAAGAGGTGAAGCAAGATTATTATTATCTAAATAAAGTAACTGGTTACATTTATTCAGCAGTATTTGATTAAAAAAAATGGTTAATTTATTAAATTCATATTATCACTGAAGTACAGAGAAGCAGAAGATAGACATTGGGTGAGAAAATTCCTTTAAATTTAACAGTGATCCATTGGAAGAACATAAAACTCAGGAACATTCGATTTGGCTAACAATTCAAAATTAATATAATTAAAATTTAACAAAATTATTTTTCAAAATTACAATATCTTTATATTAAAAACAATACCTAATATTTCTATTTCATTAAGCCAGCACGACCACCCTGCCCTAAAATTTAAGAACTGTATTTAAAAAAAATTACCATTATTGAATCCTCCATCTTGTTTCAAAATTCAAACCTGTATGTCAATTTATCATCATTAAAGTTCACATTTGTATCATACTGAGGTTATTTGTTATTTATAGCTATAATCATCAGAATACAAATTAAGTTTAACCATTTATTTAAAGTATACTAGAAGGATATTACAGAATCGAAGCGAGAAACAACGATATGGTAACAGATTTTTCTGTAGATTTTAGGGGTATTACTTCTATTTTGGAATGGTTTGTAAGGTCACAGTGACGAAGCCCAAATTCAGATATATACCCGTTCTTTGGGTCGTATCTACTAGTGTTTTTCATATTAATATCATAAATAGTTTAAGTACGTTAATTAGGGTCTTTATCATCCTAGGTTCCTAGGATACTACAGGATCCCTCTTCCAATTAATTACATAATTATGACAATTGGTAAAGGCAGTATTGTAACACGCAACTCTCACACGCAGATCTAACTAGACTACTGATGGTATTTCTTTATTTTGTAAAAGATATCAATCTGTGTAACGGGTCTGTGTACAAGATATTATGACATTCTCTGCAGCCGTAAAGATCAAAAATTATATAGCTTAAGTTTTTAAAACGCTTCTTAGCAAGGACCTACGGCTCTAAAGTCCCTATGATTCTATTTTCAAGCCTGAACACAAAATATTTACGGGTGTTAAATAATAAATTAATGAGTGCAATAGTGGTAAAAAACTAATGTATATTATAATTTGTACATGTATTCTTATCTTTCGTGGATATCCTAGGGAATTTAGGTGGTACTAATAAAATTATTTATGTTTCAGGTTATAGCACTGGCATACAGCATTATGTAGTATCATATATAGTAGTAATATCTTCCTTTAATTACCGATCCTTTCCGATATTTTTCGATATCAATAGGGGTTTAACATTAAAATTATTGTAATTATTGTGCGTATAATTAAGTTGCATTGTGTAAACAATTTTAATAAACCAATATCACATTTAAAATAACACAACATAACATAAGCAATATAAGCATTATATTAATTTAACATTTAACATTTTAGCATTACATTTAAGCTCTTAGTCTTCAATTAATTAACTAAAAAAATCTCCTAACGCAACAGCTAATCAATATTTATATTTTGTGGGAATTTGGAATGGACTTTTTCTATTCAGATTCTTTAAACCCATTCCAATAATTGCTTTAAATATATTTTATTTCTTTCAGCGTTTTGGTGTTTAAAGAAATAAAAACCATATAAAATATTAAAATCGATGTTGCTAATTATTTAAAATTACTACCTTAACAAAAAGTAATATTAGTATTTAAAAATGTTTCAAGAGTAAAGGATATATTTTAAAATTTTATTTGAATTACCATTCATGCATCTTATATTTCTACGGTCCAAATAAAGTAAAATTTACAATTGTACTCTTCCGTAACACATTAAACACAATTAGTTCCTCTGTTAATTCACTTCTGCAACTTCTATTTCACATGTATTCACGTGACATTATTGAATTTTCTTCGCCGCCTAGCTTAATTTTTATTTTAATACTTTATATTTATTTCTCTCGGGAGTTTCACGTAAAAATTACTTTAAATGATTCACAAACTTTTAACAACGCGTTTTAATTTGAAAGTGTAGCTCTTAGTGATCGCGAGCGATACCCATCACTTATTCTTCTTGGAGGGGTGACATTTTTCTTTCAATACCTATCTGTGCGCACGATATCTTAACAACGATTTGATGTAGGCCTATAGACTCAAAATTTTGTGCAAAGATTTATTTCATTGTACACATTAAGTTAGCTGATCATGGATGTCTGTTCATGCGTTAAGGATGGGCGCTATCTAAATCTTTAAACAGGGTAATGTCCTGAGAAATAACCATTTTTTGATTATTAGAGTTGTTATTTCACAGGATTTGCTCGCATTTCCGTGCAATACATGTCGATTATTTTGACCTATATGCTTTAAACTTCATTTGCTCATAAATTTTCAAGTCCTAATGATGGCACGAATCCCCTCATTGGTTGTAAAACTTTCTCTGTGAGCGCTAGTAAAGCCTTTTAACTCGATGATATATCTTGATAATGAATTGAGCTAGGCTATGCCTCAATGTCATCCCTACATAATTCACAATCGCGTTTTATGGCATATCTTGTCCATATATAGAACGTTTCTAAGTGTCGCATAGTGTAGTTGTCTACACGATATTTAAGAAAAGAATCTTCATTCTTAAATAGACGAGATTCAGTTCTATGTAGTTGAATTTTTTTTCCGTTATAAGGGTTGGCCACTCTCAAAACTTTAAAAAAGAATGTGACTTGAAACAAACACTGAGAAATATTGGATGTGGAGTGGGCCTATAAACACCTTTTAAAGTAGTTACAATAATATTGTTTTTTACTGTTATATATAGGCCTATATCAAGTAAATATTAGGCGTTTCATTTGCCATAGTCTGTCTAAGGTGTTATATTTCCACGAAGCTTCTTCACAACCTCACGTCTAATGTGAATATTTATGCAAGAAATTTAGAGATAGCAATGACGTGTATTTTTAACACGCTTATCCTCAAAATATTTATGTTCATATTTATTAGTAATATAAAGTTTTTGATATTGTTATATTTCTTAACCTTATATACATCCAACATTAAGAAACCGTACAAAGTTAAATCTATCATAATCTGGTTAAGAGCAAATAAAAGTTGCCGTAATATCACTAATCTAGTATTTGCATGTAACTTTCAGATGAGACAACATTTACGTGTATTTGATATATTTTTGTCTATAATATTAAACTTTATTTATGGTATACTAAAAATTTTCAGCAAATTAAATCTCATAAAATACTATACAAGCCAACGGTAATAGCCAGATATTATGACTTATTTTACTCGTAAGCTACGAATTGTTTTCTATTTTATTTAAATCTCTTACAATAAGTAGCTGGAGTTTTTCCAGCGAAATTACATAAAATTATTGTAATAATTATTCTTGTGATTTTTAAGGTTATGGACCTTTAATGTTTAATTTATATAATAAATCATATTGAAAATAAAACTATATTAAAGAAGTATTAAGGCCATAGCCCACGACGTAGTCAGATTTATTCAAATACAGTGCAGAAGAATCAATACAACTAAAACACGAAAAGAAATTATACAGTTGTATTTAATTTGACTTTGAAAAACTAACATTTCTTTGTTCGTAAAGCAGAGTTTTAGCAATATAATCATCGCCTCTACTTCAAGGAGTTTCCCATAGCCATTATTTTGCCTGCTACCGTCACATCTCCTAAGGGTCTCGTTGGACAACGCTAATGGCCCCGTTTAATCCAAGATAATGGCCTATCACTCTGGCGACAGGCTACAGACCGACTTTGTATTGACTGAGATATCGACTAATGAGCTTCACGTGTTTTAGTGTCATTGTTAAAATATAATATAATCGTTATTGCAGGTAATACTAAATTTTAATTATGAATCTACTTGTTTTTAGCTATGTTAATTTAAATATCATATGCTTACTACGTATTATCAAGAAATCAGTCCCTGACAACAAATAAATGTGTAGGAATTTATGCATAAAACATGTATTTAATTATTTTAACCCTGTGATAGTGTTCTTAAGACCAAGAAGCCTCTGGGTGAATATTATTCTAGAATATATGCGTATTACAATTTACTCATAAAAATATTGGAGGAGTGAATGACTGCCTATAAAATGTCTGTGCTTTCGTATGTATAAGTCTACACAGCGTTGTCTCCAGACCATATGAAAACGGTTTAATAAACAGCTTAGAGATTTAGTGCCAATTTTGGACTGTTGAGTAGAAAGGTATGCTCTGAAGTGAGAGTAGGTCACTATACCCCTTGCTAAACTGACGTATATTGTAATCCGAAGTAAGCTTCTAACACCTTAGTATTTTATTGATTGGAGCAACAAGGCAAACTTATCTATTGCAGCGGAAACAAATAAAATTTTGAACAATAATTACTTCTATACGGTATTATCTGAAAATGAATAAGCATCGTTCTCTATTTATTTATATTTATAAAAGACAGTTACTAGAAGAGTAATAGTGATTCTACAACTTAGTAGATATTATTATTCTTTTATAAGTATAAACTAATAGGTACTACATTATACGGTCTAATTACTTCAAAAAGTTATTTTGTTTCACTATAAAAATATACTGTTACTGCGGGGAATAAATTTCAGAACTGTATTTATGTAACACATGGGTAACAACAAATGTTATACACTAGTACAAAAAAGGAGTTACTGCAAGTGTACTTAGTTGTCCGTATTTCAAACCTTGTTTTATAAAAGCTTTTAAAATATGTAATAAATTAAGTTTTAATGAAACGAATACCGTTGTTTTTAATTTTAAAGCTTGATATTCGAGATGATTAAACTGGTAGTCATTTAGTGATTCTAAAAAATGTCAGTGGAGTTTTTAATGAAATAGTAGGTTTTGCTAGAATATTAACTTACGAATTAGGAGTTTTATGCAATGTAAAACTGAAATTAAATCATAAAATGTGATACATACATGCACTGTGACGTAAATGAGCTATGAGCTAAAAGTAAGATGTGTTTGTTCTTAGAATCACTTTGCCATTATTACAGTTTGAAAACATTTTAACATATATTAACCTAAATTGTAATTTAAAACATAAATTTTAACCAACAATAAATCTATGAGGTAAGTTATGGAAATTTCTACACCTATAAATACTTAGCTAACCTATGTATGTACTAACAAAAAAAATTTTCTTACCAGAGGATAGCTTGAGTTGTCTTTAGCAATTTTTAATGTTATTTATTGGTCTAAAATCTTAAGGAGATATCTAAATAATCTAATAGTGTTATTAAAATTGTTACGTTATTTTTTTTTATTTGAGTTTCTAGATAAACACTTTCCGATAAATTATCACTATTTTTCACTAAATTAACATTTTTCTGTAAGGTAGCCCCAATATTGTTCATTGCTATAAAACAGAGATACTTGAATCATGGTAGATGAGAAAGATGTAGTAGAACATTTTGTGTTTTTTACTACCTGTACTTATTCAGGGGTAGTTTGGGTACATTTAAAATTTGGTATGGACATGACCTATTACCTTTGATTTTATGAAATATTTATATAAGCAACGTAGAAAGAGAATCACAAAGAGTAGAGATGAAATAAAACAAGAATTACATGAGAGTAGTATATTATATTTTAAAATATATTTATATCTACCATTTTTATAATGAACTTTTTAACTTTCTCAATTTTAAATAATAAAGTAGCACTGAGCCAAGGAAAGGTACCACAACATGGGGGTGTACTGGATTGATTTACTTCTTGTCACAAACTTTTACCGTAAAGATTTTACCTTCGTATTTTTTAGTTTACTCTATAAAATACCAATTTTAACTGTTGCTATTTAAAATTTTAACCCCGTTGCTTTTACACTTTTATTTCCTCAACTATTTTCTCATTACAATCATAGTTAGTCATAGGACTAAGGATAATACGTATAATCATTACGCTCAACCAAATCCCGTGGGATGACATGCACCATCACGGAACACGTTTTACCTATATAAAAACGGGGCTGCATGCAAAATTTTAAATCTAAATGTCATTTTGTTTTTGTGATACGATGCGGACAGGCAGACAGACATAAATCAAACTTTTCTAGCTATGCCAACATATTATTACTTTTTTAAAATCCATTGTGATATGATGAATTCGAATAAACAAAGAAGTAAGTTTAAATAGCAGTTTAACACAATGACTGCCGATACGTGCTATTGCGCTGAACACCCCCCCCCCCCCCACCCCCCCCCCCCCCCACCCCCCCCCCCCCCCACCCCCCCCCCCCCCCACCCCCCCCCCCCCCCACCCCCCCCCCCCCCCACCCCCCATAATAATAAAAATCATTTCTTACTAAACAAGGAAATAATTTATTATATGTGAAATGTGAAACATTAATAAACCTTCACAAACATTGTAACAAATCTCGTTGAATTTGTTAACTTGGGTTCAAACAATTTTCGTTCTTTTGCAGTAATCCTGGTTACCACACAAAAGGATTAAATATTAATCGGATTTCCTCTAGTTGACTCATGATCTCCCTTTTAATAACTTTGTTGGAAGGGGGTAGTTTGGAGTGTTTACTATCATTGCTGTCAACAAGCACAAGAGTATTAAATAATTCTTCTTGTAAATTACAATTTGTGAAAATTGATTAAATTATTTGATGCATTGATTAGTTTACATAAAATTGTTTTAAATACATTTCCTTTTTATGATTTTAAAACATATTTAGAACAAAGGAGGCACAAGATACACAATTCTGTTGCAGGAAATATTACTAAGCAAAAAATATAGGATACCTAGTTTTTTCAGGAGAACATTAAGTACTAAGATGCTTGGATTCTGTATAATAATACTGTACAAACCTACAAAATCGGTTCAGCCAATTGCCACTTGTTAGTGGATAGTTTTAAAATAATAAAAATGTCAGAGTGTTTTAACAGTTTTAATATTGAGAACATATTTAACTGTACTTAAAATGTTCAAACTAATAATTTTGCTAACGAGATATCGTTTATTATTTCATTATATATTAATATAATAGTAAGAGATTTTATTTTGAATTAAACGTATTTTAATATCAGTAAAGATGGAAATAAATGAATAACTAATTGAGAAATGTATTTAAATTAGGTATTCCATAGAAGGTGTAACGGTAAATTAAAGTTGCCTTCTATTTACCATGTAGTGTGTGGGATTTCTAGTGTTTAAAACTTTTTCTTAAAATAATTTGTCTGATATCCAATATTCGAATAACTTTTAACTGAATCTAGATAAAAACTCAAAGGAACACATGTTAACCAAATAATGTAATTTATGTGTTTATGCAAAATTGGGAAGGCATAACACGACTTTAATTACCGCTGGTGTACATATTTTTTGAATTCCCGAGCAAGAGATATCGCAGAGGATAGTGCTCTACATAACATGGAATTTTAAATATTAAATGGAAATGGACTTGAATTTTCATAAAACTAGTTGACCTCACAACCTACGGTTTAATTAAGAATTGCAAACGTTTTAAACGTTACGTAGTCTTAACCGATGAAAAAACGTTTCTGTCATAGGAATTTAAAAGTAGTATAATAAGTCCAAATTAATTTACTACTAAAAATAGTTATCTTAAGATAAATTTACTTAAATAATCATTAAAAAATACTAAAAAAGAGTGAAAATTATTATATGTATTCAAATTTAAACAAAAAGCTTAGCCAAATTGTCCTCAAAACCACCAAAAGCAATATCTAAAGCTTATTTGAAATAAAATATTCTAGTAATAATATTAGTATTAAAGTTGTGTAATTTTAAATAAAAGAAATTGAATTGTTTTATGATTTGTTATAATTTTTAAATACAACCAATATTTAATACGTAATTATATTTCAAATAAAAGTTTCTAGTGATAAAAATACAGTTTTAACGTTAGTGAATATTAAAAGAATATTAAATCAATGACAGTCCATTTCTTGTATTTTTTTATGATATATAAATAAAATCAATATATTCTAACTGATAGATTTTGCTAAGGTGATATGGTATATTATCTTATTCTATCTTGCTTTAATAGCAAGACAGCTTAATTTGTGTCAAACATATTTTAAATATCAGAATTTAAGGAAATTTTTGAATAAATAATTGACTATAGTAAGACTATATTTCCTAGTGTATAATAATTTTAAGCTGAATGAGTGATTGGTAAAGTATGAAGATTTATTTCTGATTTTAATTATAAAAATGAGAACAACTTTAAATGCTTACAAGCTACCTCAATAATAATTTTACACCATGTGTAGTGTTTGTGTTGTTTGGAAAAATAAGTAAAAACAACAAGACATAATTTAATTACATAAGAAACATGCTGATCTCCAGAAAATGTCCGGTGAAGGTCTGGATGGTGAAGGAACTGTTACCGTTGTTCAGGTCTGATATCGACCTGCGGCGCGGGAGATTGGCGTCAGTAATTCATTTATCAAAGGTCGCTCCCTCTGTCTACCCACTAGAGTTGCATAAAACACCCTTTCTTTTGTTTTCTTTATAACATCTTAAGGATATCTCAGTTAAATAATTACGTGCGTGTAAATACTTGAGTTTATGAATTAATTGGTATAATTTATTATATTAAGGACCAACCAACAAAATAACAATGAACTTAAAAGACGGATAGTGTAATATTGCAGTATATTCTTTCATATAAGTTCCTATATTGTTAAAATGATTACTATACATTTATAGTTAAAAATTCATTATTATTCCTTATTCGTACGCAAAATTTAAAAATGTCTCATTTTTTTATATTTTTTATATAATTTACTGCCCATTCTTGATAATATTGGTTACTTAATTTGCAAAAACTTCTAAAACGTCCATGGTATCTCTGACTCTTTGAGCATTAGCTAAGACTTAAAAGGCTGGAATAATGGGAAGGGATGTCCACTCACTAGTTTTCTCGAGGATTTACTGACTTATTGACTTAAAATATACCCTGAAGCTTCATTATATAGCCATCACAGCTATGGTGCCTGTAACTATGGGATTTGGCTGAGCGTTGACAACCAATTAACATATCTGTTCTAGTTAACCATGATGAAACCGAACATACCGCTACATAGATTTTTTAAAATCTGTGCACTATTATAACTTTTAGCACTATTAGAAACACAAGTATTGAGTTTACGTTACTCTATTTGCGTTATTATATTCTCAGATAAAAGCTACAATTTAAAATATTTAAATCATTATGGACATAATGTTCTACGGATGTGCCAGAGTTCAAAGATATCCCTTGATAGTTAAAAATAAGCC
Organism: Homalodisca vitripennis; assembly: GCF_021130785.1. Taxonomy (NCBI): domain Eukaryota; kingdom Metazoa; phylum Arthropoda; class Insecta; order Hemiptera; family Cicadellidae; genus Homalodisca; species Homalodisca vitripennis. The sequence goes on from NC_060208.1 coordinate 230,382,665, forward strand.
ACAACTGATTAGCCAAATAGGCCTAACATTGACCAATTTTATAAGTTATATTACAGAACCAGTGAATTGCTCTTATTTTAATAAGAATTACTTTGAATAATAAAGCGAAAGTTATGCTGTGTTTCATCGTCTCAGTTCCATATGATTTAATAGCAATTCTATTCTATGGAAATTTGTTCTACTTTGTGTACTTATATTAAATATATTTCCAAATACGTATTGTTTAAAATTATATCAAATTCATTCTGACAAGGTACGAGTTCACACACCTAAACGTTAAGAATAACAGGTTTTGCTAATATGGCATGCAACATTTCTAATATGTGTGTGTGTGTGTGTGTGTGTGTGTGTGTGTGTCGTTAATTTTATCCACAAAATTTCTCGAGGACAGATAAACAATACAAGTGGAAATACTGAATGAGCTACGTTTGTTTAGTACATTACTGCTAGTATTTAGTAGTTTGTTTGTATAGCTCGTGCTTAGTGAGATGCTGGTTTGTAATCGTGTACTATGTGAGAGAAATATCTGATTATACCTGTATCCATAGTGACCAGGGAAACCAATCGTACTGGAAATATACTCATATTGCTGGGAATTATTGGAGATACCGGAAATACAGTTTGAATATTTTTTCACTAACTTGCATATCTCTCCCACCAATGGATATTAATAAAACTTGATAGCATAAATTAAATTTTATGAATAAAATGTAATTTATGTCACATGTAATGTGTCTTCTTTCATTAACCGATTTGAAGTATTGGGGGTCAGGTAGAGTATTTTTACATATTGGCCGAAATTACCAATAATTAACTAACCATTAACACAATGATGTAGAGTGATAAGTTTTGAATGTCAGGAGCGTTTTGTTACGTAAATTAAGATATCAGAGGCTTTAACCAGATTTAACCTAATTGAAGAAATACAGGTGCACACGATGGTACATTTTCAATATCAGGTATATTTTTGTAAGTAAATGATTACTTAGTGGCTCGAAATACCGGTAGAAAATTTGGAACACAATGAATTCGGGTGATACATTCTTATTATCAAGCAGGCTTTTGTTGTGTAAATGACGTCATTAATGGTCGGAAATACCGGTGTTATATTGGAACACGAATATGTCATGTGATACATTTTGAGTATCAAGTAGGTTTTTGTTATATAAATGACGAAATTAATGTTCGGATATACCTGTAGTTAACTTGGAGTATGATGATGTCGGGTGATAAATTATTAAAACCGCTGAGTGGAAACGGTTCGCGTCCCATTTACAGCATTTCTCTGCAAGGTGAGTTGTAACTGCAAACTTTGTTTGGCCTCAGGGCCCCACTCAATAAAACATATCCATTTCAGTTATTATGATGTCTCATTTTGTTATCCATATCGTTTCAGAAAGTAAACAAATCTCAATTTGTTTTATAATATCAGATAAGCAAATTGCAGTTATTGAAAATACTTTGATCACTCGTATATGTATATTTTTAAAATTGAATAAAATATATGCAAGGGCCATTTCTCAAACCCTAAATTTGTAGTTGATATTCAACAAATCAGTTTCCATTTTTCCCGATTTAAACTTTTAAATAAAAAATAGTATTCGAACACGATAATTATTTTCTGCTTTGTATGATTTGTATAATGTCAAACTAATGATGCCTTAGCCGGCGAAAGCGCTATTTTAATAAATTAAATGTGGAAGTATACAAAAAATGTCTTTTCCATTAAAACACGTTAATTATGTCCATTATACTTACCTGATCAAATACTTTGTTGGTTTGACTCTACCATTATAATATAACTCTAAGTATTTGATCACCTATGGTTTTCATGTAGTAACATAATCAGTTTAAAATATAGTATAAACTAGTATTACAGTATAGTATTTACAGTCTATAAATATAGCTTCTTTAGGGATTCTATCTTTGCAAGTGTATACCAGCCATCGGTATCTATTAGTACAGGAAAAGAAACACCGCCAGCAATTTGCTTAAAATGCCTTACTTCGGAAGCTTAGGTTGTTCCTGGGCTTTCGTTTCAATGCCCTGTTTAAAAGATTTCATGTAATTAAAATTTTGTCCGGATACAACATCTCTCTTTTTCAGCTTTATGGCTGATCTTAGACTAACACCTATGCAAATGTTTAATCGTAAGTTCTAAGCAGATCGGGTTTGGATTGTATCGATATCCATCAAAGTTTTGTTTTAGGAGGATTTAGGCGATTTAGAAGATGAAATATTATATGACTAGTTCAAATTGAAGCACTGTAGGAGTGAAAAATGAAAGTAATGAAATTGAAAGGTGAGTTGCATTCTTCCGTATTTCAATACATATACTACATATAATTAGATGCTATCTAGTAGATATGTAACACTTGCCACAAGTTACTTATGTGCAAGCTTTATAACTTAAAGAAGCGTGTTATTCAGCTTTGGGTTCTTCATATTTACGGAACTTAATATACCAATTGTCATAAAACTCTCTACCAGTCTTTTCAGGTATTCTTTCCGGATCAATTATTTTTTTTAATATAGAAAACTCAGTATTTAACCAAAACCCAAAAAGTTTCTAATATTCATTTATTTATTATTATTTGTATACGGCATGATATAATAAGTTGAAAGTTAGTACATATATTTGTATTCTAAATACATAATTACAGTAAATAAACGATTTCTTACCATCTTTATTTCAGAATGCCGGGTTCTTAAAATATGAAAGCGTAAATACCTTTGATAACTTACACCTTCTATATACCTGCTAGTACCACAATCAGTATCACAATACTAGTCATTGATCAAAACTCACTGTTTTTTTATTTGCATGTGTTTGTTTATTTAGTTTGTAGTAAAACAATTTGATATGGTTGAATTAACTCCTAAATTGCTGCTCTTATTGGTAGAATATTATTAACTAATTATATATTTAATTCCAAAAGCGAATACATTAATTTCAACTACGGAGCGCTAGCGCTATCTACGCGGCGAGGCGATTAATTAAATACTGCCGTTACGTCAGACATCTGGTTGCATGTATGCAAGCAGCGATCTTCATCTAATTACTCGATTGAAAATTCTTATCTTTCATGAATCTTCGTGCTTAAATCTAATGCTGGAGTAAAACTGCTAAAATTATATGAAAAAATATGTAATTATCATGATCAATTTAATTATTTGGGGAAAACTTATCTACTCCTTCCATTTGCTAAACATTACTTCACCTTCTGTATAATAGTAACTTTGCGCGTCTCGTGAATCGACTGTATCGAAGTCAAGGCAATCGATTATTCTTACTGCATGTGTCTGACCATTCCCCAATACAGACTAAACAGACACTAGATTTGCCGAGTTGAGTATAAATTTAAAAGTATACATCTTCTAAGATCTTAACTTTTCAGATTACTTTTTTTAGCAATAAAAATATTGTTATATTTGTAATTTTTTATATAATTAAAATTTTGCTTGTAGTTGGCAAGGGAAATTTTCCCTGAAATTTTGTTATTATGCTCTTAAAACATAATAGAAAGGGAACTGCAGTAAACAACATATAGTTATATTTGTAATTAGGGTTGTTTGGATCTTAAAGCAGAGTAACGTCTTGGTTATAAAAAGACAGTCATGCGCGCATGTTACGACTCTCGTAGAAAAATATTACTTGTTTAGAACATTATAATGAAGTACCTTTTATTTCATACTTGTTTGTACAGTTATATTTATCATTAATGATTAAAAAGTGAGAAACTAATAAATATAGCTTTAAATTTATAAAAATGTAACATTGTTTTTAATTTACATTTGGATTATTATTATTAGTAACCGTTTCTTCATTTTACTTTGAATAGTAAATAAAAATAGTAACTAAGTAAATATATTTAATTACTTATACATTCATATAATATGAAGATTTTCCGATACACAGTCTCTGAATAACATCAAAAATAGTTTTAAATGTATAACGTAGTAGAAGTACAACACTGAACTTTAAGTATGGTAAAGTTGTTACTCATAACGATGGTAAAAATGTGTGTCAGAGGGTTTTCAACGATGAAGGTCGAACAGGGTGAAGTTGGTGAGGCGAGGCAAAACTTTCCTTCTAACTTTTTAACTTTATCACACCCAACAGTCCCACATGTTTCTGACCATAAAACATCATCTGAAGTAATAAGAAGCTTATCAGCTGTTCAGTAAAAACTGGTGTTCCACATGTACAGCGTAGAGTATAAAATAGTTCAGTTTTTACTTATTAACGCATCGTTAGTTACAGTAGTTTTAGGCACTGATACACCTTCAACCATTTAAAAACGCTTAGAAATTATTGATCGTTTAAACTTTAAAATGTATTTAAATAAAATAAATAAAAATGTATATATACACAATGATAAAATTGATACGCACTTTAACCTGCATTCTCGGGTAGTGAGCGAAGGGTATAGCTAAAGTTTTAGCCCGCATAGGTCGAAAACCAATGTGGTCTATTTTTAAAGTAGTAACATGTGTATTAAACCTTCATAAAAGGAACGATGATAATGTCGTTATACAAGTTAAATAAAACTACCAATATTTTACAAGCAAGGAAAATAATTTATTGTTTACATGATTTATTATTATAATACAAATAATAGTGAGAACTTCGAACATGTAAATCTGTAATGCTTTGTCGAGACTAATATTATAAACAAATTCTTTTTACAGTCAGTTGTCTGAAAACGTGGTTAAATTAAGCATGTGTATTTATTCAAAATTTCAATGTTATGCCAAATAAAACAAGTCTTAGAAAGATAATTAATTATTAAAACCATGATGAGTAAGGATTACAAAGTATTTGTATATAAAATGTCTTTCATTAAAAAGTTTGTATGTGTCATACTTCATCAAATTCTAAGCAAACATTTTCTATCGTTGATGTTAAACTACTGATAAATCACTAGGTAGAGGCAAAATTTATTCTAAGTTGGCAAATTCTTTTAGTTGGTGTCAATCAGTTTTATAGATGTGCATTGTCTCAGGTAGCATTTTAGAAAAAGAAAGTTAGAAAAACTTGAAGAATTGTAGATTAATTAGTTTATAAATGCAGCTGTATGAAGTCGAAAAGGCAGATTTAATACATTGCCAGGAACTATGTGAAGTTTTTTATCTATGAAATTAATTTTGATAATTTAAGATAAATTAAATGTTTGTCATGACATTCATAATTAACATTTGTTTATAAAATGGCTTGAGTTTTACTTTGAATTTGACAGACATAAACTATAACAACACATATTTACAAGCTCATAAAATCTAAGAAATCATATAAATTACATCATCACAGGAGGACTTTAACTTTACAATAAACTGCAGACTGTGCAGGCCATTATACGGCTTGAAGGGAAATCAAAGGAAGAAAACATTATTGAAGATGGATGGTGCCGGCTACACCGTTGTGTCGGACAATAGCGATTTCCTGCCTTAACTCGCAAGAGGGTGATTTACTCTCTGTAGGGCATTCTAAATCGTTGAGAAATAGTTTTTTTTGCATATATTTAAAGGTATTCACAAAATAGTAAAACATACCTGTGAATATTCCATTTCCATTAAATTTCTTTGTACATTTCACTATTTATACACAAGGTGCGAGTATTTCATACGCGTCATCAGGCATCACTCTGCTATAGTTTTTTCAAACCTTTTTGATTCTTCGAATGTCTTGGAGACAGGCAGGAAACCTAGAAATTGGACAGAAAAATGTGCAACCTCCAAGTAAAGGGTGGCCCAAAGAAACGGGAAATTTTGAAATAATCATAATTGAAATAAAAATAAAACTAAAGTAACTTTTTAAAAATAACATCAGTTAAGTGCTGTCCATTCCGCATAACACATGCATTCAATCGATTTCGAAAACTTATCATTGTGCCACGCAATGTGTTCTCTGGGATGTTGGCGACGTGTTCTTCAATCTGACTCTTGAGCTCAAGAAGATTTCTTGGCCTAGTTTGGTACACAACGCTCTTTAGATGTCCCCATAGAAAGAAGTCGCATACTGAGAGGTCTGGAAATAACGTCGTGGAGGCCAAGTGACGTTAGCGTTCCTTGAAATTATGCGCTCCCCATACAAACGCCTCAGTGCTGCCATTGACAGATTGGAAGTGTGTGAGGTGGCTCCATCCTGTTGAAACCAGATTTGCTGAATGCCAATATCTGGAAAAGCATGAAGCCGTGGAGCAAAAAATATCTCCACCATATGAATGTAACGTTCAGATGTGACAGTTATAGTGGAACCATTACCATCCTCAAAGAAGTAATTATCCCTCGACAAGACACTGCACACCACACAGTAAATTTAAGGCTCTGTAAAGGATGATAAAGTTCACCGGGATTTCTTCGAGCCCAGTAACGCATGTTCTGCTTATTGACATGCCCATTTAAATGAAAGTGGGCCTCATCAAACATCCAAAGATTTTCAAGGAAATTTGCGTCCTCATTGATTTTAGTCAGTAGCTGTTCACAAAGTTGTAAGCGTAATTCACCTTCATTTGGTTTTAGAGTTTCAACATTCTGAAGCTTGAAAGGATGAAACTGCAGGCCGTGCTATGCACACTCCGATGCTCAAGTCGCAATGTTGAGGCTATTTTTCGTACAGAACGACACGGACTCCTTTCCACTGTTACTCGCACTGCATCAACATTTTCTTGAGTTCGAACAACAGTCACTATAAGCCAAGGAGGTTTTTTTCTTTAATGCCGAACCAGTCTCTTCAAAATCCCGAATCCATGATGATATGGCATGTAAAGAAGGAACTCGACCGCGGGGAGGAATATCATAATGGCGTCGGAACACTCGTTGTGCAGCTGTTACACTATCGCCATTTTTGTAATACGTTCTCACGGCAACGGCACGCTCCTCACCACTCCACTACTCCATCTCAACTACATGACCGTTACTACTTGGCATCATGACTTCCATCCCTCACTCCTACGAGAGTTCCAGGTGTGCCAACAACAATTTCAAAATTTCCCGTTTCTCTGCGCCACCCTGTATAAAGAAGATAAAATACTGCCATCTTTATAAACTAGACATAAATGACGTTCAGTCTGAGGCCATGGAGAAATATGCAACTTCCTGAAACTAATTATTTTTAACGTAAAATGAAATATCATGAAAATTTACATCCTGCTGGCACAAATTTGGTAAGGTATAAAAAAATAACAACAGGCAGATGAGGAATTTTACTGCAACCATTTAATAGAAAAATTAAAATAAAGATATTTCAACTTATAACTCAATACATATTTAAGATACCGTCCTGAGTCATAGTCTTTGCTATCGCTCAGCCTATTCCCGTGGAACGTCATCCAGCCAATAGAAATCTTTTTCATCTATACACATATGAAATGATACAAATAAATATCGACGAATCATATAAAATGTATTGAAAGTTTTACCTAAGAATACACTAAATATCACATGAGTACTCATTACCACAGTTATACAATGTCGACTACCACGAAGCCTAAGCCCATAGTGATTCATCATTATCAAACATGAATTTAATTCTATAGAAACACAGCTTAATACAAATTCTTCAGGAATACATGTTTAGAAAAGGTCGTAGGAGCAGACACATGAAAAATAAATTTTCTAACCACTCAAGTGACAAGCTTACTTCACGCTCGGTCAAAAATGGGTACAATTTATGTCATTGAATTTGACGGACTACCTTATAAAATCACTCGTACTGTCCGCTAAAAGATCAATGTAGCAACAGCAAGTTAGTCCGATAGCCAAGGAATTAAATAAACTAGAATTATATTGTATCTTCCGATAATTCTAAACAGCTTACTTCAGTGTAGAGCTTTAAAATTTCCTGTTAGTACCTAACGGGTACACCAGTGGTTAATACATTTACCTACTGCCTAATAAAGTTTCAGTTAATGTCTCCTAAAAGCTAAATGTAGTAACGACATTGAGACCTGGCCATTAGACTGGAGAATATAATAGATTCAAATAAAGTTTGGTCTCTCAGTATCAAACGAAGTCAGTTTATAGAATATAGTTCGGTATAAACCTATATAATATTGTTATTGAAAAATAGCAGTTTCCCGCGGAATCACACACAATTTCCATCTGAAATATTACATGGCCACATTCTTCCTAAATACTCCGTCGAAACGTGGTATTTCCCCTCCCATAACTATATAGAATCTTTCTGCCACTTGATTATTAATAATACCCACTTAGTTTGTGACACCCCCTTGTGAACACTCGTATACATAATGGATACAACGAAAGTTAGTAAATAATCTTGACCTACTGCCTAATAAAATTATTGTTAATGACCACTAGAAGCTCAATGAATTGAGCTTAACATTGAGGTCAATCCATTAGCCTGAAGCATAAAATAAACTCAAATAATCCTTTTCTCTTAGTATTGTGAATTAAAAAACATAGTTCAGTGCATTGGTCTACATTTCCACCATGAGTACAACGAAGTTTTATGCAATTGACAGACTACCTCATAACATTACCGTTAGTGTCCGTTAAAATGCAGTAACAGCATCGAAGACTCTCCGATAGCCTGAGGAATGTAATCAACTCAAATTATCATGTGCCTCTTCCTACTGATATTTACCAAGTATAAGTTGCTGTTATTAGTTTGTTAGTAGAGAGCTCAACAATTTCGTAAACACACAAGTGAGCTTGATGTAAGTAATCTTGTAGCTAGAAGATTACTGTTAATAGGCACAGCCCAGCACAGCTTGTACTTAACATGTGTCTATTAGTGCTCTTAAATAAAACACACAGATTATTTAGTAGATAACTTTAAACTTTTACATACATAGATAGTAGGTATAATGCAGGCGGATATTACTTTATTTGTTTGTAGAGTTAAAAACTGTACATACAATCTTTAATTTGTTTTCAGCTTTTCCAAATGGATGTATTTTAAATAAAACTGGCGTGACTTTTCTACAAAACAATATAAGAGAATTACTTTTCAGCGACTTTGAAGCAAGGGAAGTGCATCTTAGGATCTAAAATCATTTAAAAAATAACAAACCTGAACGCTCTACTTATCCATAGATCATAGCGATAAGTTTCATGATCGTTATATATTGTATTGGAGTGGTTATGATATTTGTTTTCACCAACTGCTCTGAATAAGATAGAGCCAAGAGCAAAATCCGTTTTCTGCATAATTACTCTATTTGATTATAAAGTAACATTACGATAAAATCTTTCATTTTAAAAGGTTTTCACAAAAGACAGATGTGCACTGAAATATTGTGACTATTATAAGTTGAATTAAACAGGTATTAAAAATATTTTATACTAATACAATTAATTAACCTTTAAAATATTTGTACAACAGATGTATAAAATATTTGTATACAATGTTACTACATAGGTAGTAACATTGTATAATTCACCTATGAAATGTTTAATATTGTCACTTCATAATTATGGCTGGATTAAAAGTGTATTTGATAATTGTTTGCTTGTTACAACAATAAACACTACGAGAACATTATATGGATCTTTTAGACACTTAAGTTATGTTTTGGTCAATTGTTACATAAATAAATAACTAATGCCTTCTTTATCAATAACAATTTCAATAGAACACACAAAACTTCACGTATAATTGCCACCCATAAAACGAAGTTAAACAATGTACGAACCATATTTCAACAATACCTGATTAAGCAATTACACTCCTTAATCGCATACGATTTGTGCCCTTAATTCTTGGAGTTCATTGCTTTATTGTATTAGTCTTGCTTTTTATTCTCCAGTTTTACTACTGGGAGTACAAATAACCGTTGTGTGGTTCTTCCTCTAATTCATGATACATTTATTTCTATTAGAATTGTTGTAGGCTACGAAAAGTATTATCTAAAAACTGTACTACTAGGATGGATTAAAAGAAGTAAGTATTTATTTGATAAAGTAAAAATTTCTTTTCTTCCACGTTAATAATCCTGATATATTAATTAATAAAATACACAGATGTTATTATATCACATGTAGGAGCCTTTGCTATTCAGAGAGTTGAAGCTAAATGGAGGAGTTTTCTGTGCCTGCAAAGAATATATACGTCGTTAGTTAAATTTTTGCTATTATAAGTGGATTTTGTTACACATTGAAAGTTTCTTTTAAAACTATTCTTAAATTTTTATCGTAATGTGTCCTTAATATTACACATTTCAAATCAAGATATTCTACATATTAAAAATATAAAGACAACATTGATCATGGATGTAGATCAATAGCATATGTATAATGGAACTACATCCTGTCGTGTTAGCTATTCTTACGCTTGTTATCGTTTATTTTCTGTGTAATAACGAGGTAACATAGATAATATCCAACGCAACGTCAAAAGAAATTATTGTATTACATAAAAATGCATACATTAACCATATGCATTTTTTATACTTTAATATTTTTAAGTTTGTATTTGTACGAAAAAAATATTAAAATTCCCCAATACATGACTAGAATGTACCTAAAAAATTATTCGCATACATAATCATTGGCAAAAGCATTCCACCCTGCCCTGCATAGGAAAGGTAACTTATTATAATTTCCCAAGTTGATTGACATTGTTTTTAATGTTTGACAGTGGTATTTTTAAATTTTGTAGGAAAAAAGTAAAATATCATAATCTGTTTTGAAATCCAATCATTCGATCAATCATGCAGAAGGAATTGGAAAGAAGGCCGGTAATTTTAGTGCAGAGGGCACACCGTACCTTTGACAAATGTATCGCTCGCGGGCATGGCAATCTCCCTCACCGCAGGTCGATATCAGGGCTGAACACAAATAGAATATGCAAGCTATGTATAAAAAAATGCTCTAAAATTGTGTACGTTAGGATTTAGTTTTTCTTTAGTGTGATAAATTATAGTTATGTGAACCTCAGTTGCTTTTAACTTGAGCGTTGATATCAACATTAAACATGCTGCCATTCATATCTATTGTCTCTCAGTAGCCATAGCTTGAAGTACAACCTTAGCCGTAGCTTCAAACCACAACGTTACACAAAAAATATATAATATTTAAATACGTTTTCTGTAGTCTTATAATAAAACTAATACAATATAATTTTGTCTTAGTTTATTTGAAAGTAATAAAGAAGAGCCGTGTGAATCTACAAAAATATTCGAAAAGCAAAATTTACAATAAGATATCGTAGATTCAACTCTTATTATTTTAACCATATTCTAACTGAAAGTAAAACTTGATTTCAATTAACACATGATTATCATTCTTGAATATGTTTAAACTGATCTATAACTGAACAATAAAGATAATCAATTAAGCGAACTAGTGATTTGCGATAAGATACTTAAGTATGTCTAAATTTAAAGTACACGTTCAAGAAACGAACCAATATAATTTGAAAAGAACAGGTGTGGAAGACTAAAAGTGCCTCTAGCTTGAGAAAGTTTATATCCTACTTAGATCCGCCCTTGCAAATTGGTTTTTTAACGACGTTCTTTACAGATTCTTGCGAATTTATAAAGCAAGGTGTTTTCTTATAAAAAATGCTCTGTTCTAAGATTAATATTTGCAAAGAGACTACAGAATCTTTGCTTATACAGAAGTCTGCCACGCCTATGAGTTAGGCCGCAGCCGTCACAGCACAACAAGTAAAGTTGTAATTCTTTGTCAATTACCCAAATTTCTGACCTAATATGACCATAAATTTCTGTTGTGTAGCCAATTTTCAAAATGTGAGCCAGGTTTGATTATTTCGTTCTCCACCATATCCTAGCTAAACTCTGAAACGTCAAAAGTCCAAACATCTCCAAATGTACTTCTATATCAATAGAATGTGTCTTATCTTGATCCTAACTATCCGCAGGAGAGGATAAGTTTTTTAAATGAACAAACTTTACCATTATAAAAGTAAAAAAAAGTAAAGAATGTCTTATTTTACCAGGCGAAGTTAGGGCTAAGAAGCCCTCTCTAACACTTAACCTGGGGACCAACGGCCCCGATAAAACGCCAGGTTATAACAACAGGTTTCAAAACCTTATTAGCTATACAGAAATGTATTACCTTAAAACTAATACTTGCTAAGAGTACAGACAACTACATCTACTTTATAACGCAACTAAAGTAGAATTAACGAGAAAATACTGATAAACCGTCGGGACAAAAAGTAATTAAGACTCCCCTATTCAGTCAAATGATATATTTTTACAGCTGCTAATTGATAGCTTTCGGTAATGCTCAGGCAAATCCAATGTATTGTACACACTATAATCTAACTCAATGTTATGAATAAAGAATCAAGGATTATGTAAAAATCCTTATTCTAGACTTATGCCTAAGACTATAAGTCGGTTAGTTCTCGAAAGGTCGCAAATAAATTTTAAATGGGGTGATTCTGGTTTTTTTGTATTATTTATATTTTTTTTATTGCTGAAGACAGCAATATAATTTCAAACACTTTCCTTACCACTTACGATTCGAGTAAGAGCCTTGCATCTTTCATAAAAAGGATATTTATTAAACTCCAGAACGATCTTTAAAAAATATTATACGGAATTTTATTATTGATATAAATCTCTTTAGAAGACAAATATTTTAAATACACAATAATTTTGTTTATAAATTTCTAAAGTCTAAAACTATTATTCCCTTATTATATGTTAAATTGTACACAAGTAAGAAAATTTAGAGTAAAGGGTCTCGGTGACTGTAAACAGCGAATCTAATTATTATATAAATGTTGTAAAGTTAAAGATATTTCGTATAGAGATTATGGGTATAAAATAGTTACTGTCTTCTGCAATGAACATTGTCATGCGGCTCACACGACCCACGGTACTAAGGGGCAGACGGCGAGGGAAATTGATTACAGTCCCCGGGCTTATGGCACCGACATCACCGGCGTTATTACATTGGGCTTTTAGTAGGAGTTCCCTGTAATGTCGTCTGGTTAAAGTTAACCTCATAAATCCTCTCAGAGCGTCTAAGTATAAATCAACATTTACCTACCGTATTAATAAAGCCATTTTCATCTTCAAACGGAATTTAATATTTCCACCGGAAGTTAGCTTGTAATATTCATAATGGCATCATTCTTTATCAAAAGGCATAAATTTTTTGTTTATAACAAAAATATTCTTTCTGAAAAATATGTTATATTAACAAACCACATAATATCTGCGTTATCATGCGACGATAAAAGAATTTAATTTGATTTCTATGCATTCTTTTGCTCCTATAGTACGCATTTTTGTATTATAATATTTAAAACCTTATAGGTCCAATGTACTACCTTAAAACTAATACTACGAAGAGATTTAATCGGAATAAAATAAAACATCTTTAAATTTTCAGGACTTTCTTGAAATGCTGCAGTCCTTCCTTTCAAGAATACACAAATCACTTTGAGATGAACTTAAAGATCTGATAATTCATATAGACGTGAATTATATGTGCATGTCGCTAATTAAATAAAAATTAACAAAGAAAAGAGATAATCTAATATCATCAGGCTATTCTATCAATACAAGTGGAAGGCACAGTTCTTTGAAAAGTTATGGGACTCCACTAACTAATAAATGCTCCCTGACAACCTAATGATATATATAAAGAAAGAATATGGGCTCAAAAAGGGCCAGTTCTATAAGTTTACGGTAAATAATCAGTGATACTTGGATCAAAGTCTCTATATTATTTCTGAGGTAAAGAACTTGTTCTAGATTTAGAGTGAGTGCAGCCATTAAACGCCCAATGCTCTGTTAAGTTACATTCGAACTATTCATGAGAAGCTCCACTGGCATGTTTAGAATCAGTAATGGACTGCTGAGCTAGCCATATAACAAAATAAAAGGGGAATATGACAATTATTTAAGTCCTTTCTTGTGCTTACCTATTCCAATATCTCTTGCATCAATATTTAAAAAATAGGAATTCAATTTATATCTGGGAATATTAAATATATGTCACGGGAAAAATAGCATAATAGCCTTACTGAGTTTCCTAGTCTTACCAGTATCTGCAATTTCAAATATGAGTCTATTTCCAGAATATATTTTTCTAACGGTGATGAAATAGATATGGCAATATGATCTAATAAAATTACTACATCAATATAACTTTATATACTTCATATAAGATTAAGTTTCTATAAATCGTGTTCTTTATGCGTGTAGAAAAAAATCATGATTCTCTTAATAACTCTGATTAAGAAATTAAGTAGTATTAATTATAACTTTGTGGAATAATAAATTTACGCACCATTCCTTTATCAGTTTAGACTATCCATTCCTTTATTTATCACATATTGTATCATTAAATTTTAATATACATATATTCTAGGAGTCATACACCTATTATGATATATCGAAGGGCTTCTTGATCATATTACACCTATCACACGGAAAACATAATTAAAGAAATATTTAAATGTATATATATATATATATTTATAACAAAATAATCAATGAACAACTTAAATAATAAATTCAAATTTAGTATTGCCTGCAATCACGATTTATTTTATTGGAACAACTAAGGGAAATCAGGTGATACTCATTAGTCGAGATCACAGTCTCTACAAAGGCCGCCCGTCACCTGACGCGAGAGTGATAGGCCATTATCTTAGCTAAACGGGGCCATTAGTGTGTCCAACGAGACCCTTAGGAGCTGTGACGGCAGCAGCCGATATAATGGCCGTGGAAACTCCTTGAAGTGGAATCGACGTTTGTGTTACTATAACACTCACTGCCTGATTGTTTTACCTTTACTATAAAATAAGTTTTCCTTAAGATCAATATAATACAGTAATATAATTTGTTTGTGTTTTAGTTTAATTGATTCATGCACTTTAAAGTAAATCTTCCGCGTCGTGATCTATTGCCTTAATAATATATTAATACAATTTTATAATTAAAATTATTTTGAATTTTATTAAAAATGTAATGCCTGTAATATTAAAACAGCACAAGCACAACAAGTAAAATTGCAATTTATTTCGTTGGAAACATTCCATTTATTCGAGTGTAACCACAACAGTTCTAAATAAATATCAGTTTCAAAATTCAAAATAGATATTAGTATAAGATATACAAAGTATAAGTACACTACCTGTAATGTAACACGACTGACTCAAGAGGTATGCAACAATCCTAGTTAAAAGCTTATTTTATTATCAAGATATCCTTCGAAAGAAGCCTTGGACTAGGAAAAATTTTGAGAAATTAAGCTTCTAAAAGCCACCCTAATCTGACTGAGGAAGATGTTCGGGCGAAGCGCGTTTTGTCACCACCATCTTAGTCACAAGCCGAATAATTATATAGCCAGGAATATTTATATTTTAATTACTTCCACCTCCAAATATCTCTTGCTTATCTCTCCCAACACACCGTGTACATCCGTACGTAACCCTGAACATCCCTCCATCCTCTATTCACATGAACAGTTGTCAATCATCGAACTCTATATACAGTATATACTGAAATGCAGCCTCATTCAAAATTTACCGTCTGTTGTCTATAGTCCTACATATATTGTGCTTTAAGATATCATGTAGATATACAAAATATTAATGTTGACAGGTTACGGTCACAAACAATCACCTAAAAAGATCGCAGCCTGATTATTAAGAGCTTGACACTTTCAAATTAAGCCGTGTTGTTACAAATTCTTGTGTCAAATATATCCCACATATCAACAGATTTCTGAGAAATGTTGTATTTGCATTCTCTCTTTCATTTGTATATATTCTTTTGTCTTTCAAAGTAATTTTATCTCTTTTTTGACGAGACCTAACCAATTAAGAGTAGTGTAAAGTAATAAAATGCAATTAAACAAGACGGTGTAGAGAATTTAATAATGTCACGTGAATGCATGTAAAATAGAAGTTGCAGAAGTGAATTAGCAGAGGAACCCATTGTGTTTAATGTGTTACGGAGAGTGCTTTTGTAAAGTTTATTTTAGTTTGAGGTATAGATATATACGATGCGCTCATGGTAATACTAATTTTTAAATATATCCTTTGCTTTTGCACTTATTGTAAATTAATACTAATATTACATTTAAGGTTGAAATAAAATAATTAGTATTACTGCTTTGATATTACTGCTTTTTATATTGCTCTTGTTATTTTAGTCGAAAGGCGTAAATAGGAACTAAGTGAAAACATGCTAATTATTTTAAGTACAAAAAATTTGAATCAAATGTGCTTCGATATAAGGATATAGTTTTTGCTGTTGCATTATTAGAATTACAAATCAAGCAGTTTGCATTTTGATATTTGTTTATTTAATTGTTCGTGTGTCTTAAGACCTCTACTAACATTAGTATATTGATTTCAAAACTACTACACACAAAAAAGGCAACATAATTTTACAAACACTATTACAACATAATAGGCAAAATCTAAGGTAGGATCAAAATGTATACATATGAGACTCGTATCTATCAATAAAAACAGCAAGACACCATTACTTCCGACTACATTTGTTATATCTATGTTTTGCCTTGAAACATGACTAATTATGATTAGTAACATATTACCTTTTGAGGATGTCAACGAAAATATATCATAATATATTAAAAAGCAATATTGGTTTTTAATTCGTTGCTCCGATTGCACTGAATATTTTTATTATGTAACCTCCGTAAATATTGTGTGTTTCGCTTTAAAAATAGAACCATACAGACTCTTGAGACTTAGGCGCCTGCTAAGAAAGTTTGAAAACTTTAGTTAAGTATCTGTTGAGCGTAGCGGCAATTATAGAGATTGGTTTTACATCACTAATTACAATGATGTTTTTTAAAATGTACAAAAATGGAATTAGAATTCCAGTTTGTTTTGCGTTTGTTAAATTGTAGCATTATTCCCCCTGTTTTCTTTCTTTTTGTATTTTAAACAATTTCTTGTACATTGGCGGAGTTTTCCTGTATTGGCTAAGATAAACAACCTACTTGGTGTATTGAAACTAATCCTAATAGGGCTAACTGTATATTTGCGACAACTGTGATATACATACAGGGTGCGGCAAAACAAACAGTGCAGTTGTGATGGGCTTCTACATCCGCTGTGGTGGGGGTAGGAGCCGGGGAGGGGCCTCACTGCATTCGGTCACTCACCCCGTTTTCAGTCGTAGCAATGGTTTGGAGCGGAGAGCATCGCGGCTTTGCCGTTCGCACGTTTTTTGAAAGTGGCCGTTCTTACATCACGACTCAACGAGCGTTCCGAGTGCACTTTAACATTCCGCGTAATGATCCCGTTCCACATCGCAATGTTATTGCAAGTTGGGTTCGTGCGTTGGAAGAAACTGGTTCAACACAAAGGCCTAAAGGTATGGGAAGACCGAAAACAGCGAGAACTCCCGAAAAACGTCGCAGTAGTGAGGGCAGCTGTTGAACAATCACCAACACGCTCTGCCGGAAACACGCAACTGCGTTAAACATGTCTGATCGCTCTGTTAGGAGGATTTTACACAAAGATTTATTCTTCCACCCCTATAAAATTATGTTGGTTCAGAAGTTAATGCCTCCAGACTTTCAACACCGTGTGAATTGCGCTCAAGAAATTTTAGAACGTATCCCACCAAGGTCAACCTTCTTCAATAGTGATGAAGCCCATTTCCACCTGTCAGGTTCAGTTAATAAACAGAATTTCCGTTATTGGTCGGACAGAAACCCACAACAAGTTAATGAGCGACCTCTCCATTCCCCGAAAGTGACTGTATGGTGTGCGATTTCCAAATTTGGTGTTATTGGACCCTACTTCTTTGAGGAGGATGGGCTTACAACAACCGTGACCGCTCAGCGTTACGTTTCGATGCTGCAAGATTTTTTTGAGCCCGAATTGAATCAGTTGGTTGAAGAACAACATCTTGAGGATATTTGGTTCCAACAAGATGGGGCTACGGCCCACACAGCACATGTTTCAAGGACGAAATTGCGGCAGATGTTTCCTGCGCGTCTCGTGTCTCTGAGGGGTGACCTGCGGTGGCCTGCAAGATCACCTGATTTGAGCATTTGCGATTTTTTCCTGTGGGGTTATCTCAAGGACAAGGTTTTTCGGCATCGTCCTCACAACTTGGAAGAACTCAAGATCCGTATTAGAGAGGATATCACCGCCATTCCAATCAATATATGCCAAAACGCAGTGGAAAACTTCAGAAATCGCCTACATCAGTGCATTGGTTCTGGAGGACGCCATCTTTCTGATGTGATCTTCAAATCTTAACAGAAAAAATGGGGTAATGTACTTATTCAAGCAAAATAAACCACATTTTTCATAACTCGTACCGATTTTCTTTAATACCACTTCAAAACTGCACTGCTTGTTTTGCCGCACCCTTTATATATACACTTCCTTCTACGACCCATTTATAGACTATAGTCCGAAACACAACATGTGTAGGACTCAAGATCTATCATAATTTATGACTGAAATACTCCACAAACTTTCTGTTGAAACTCTCTATTATAAAGGTAGTAAAATCTTATAACCGTAGTAGATTATGTCCTAAGTATGTATGTATATTTTAAATAACAAGGCACACTTACCTAATACACTGGAATCATCTTAGACCGAAAAAGAGATTGCAAGAGGCGTAGTTACAAGTTTTAACAGCAAGAAAAAAAGTGTAACCGATTTTGTCTATTCTTTGTACGTTATTGATTTAATTAAAAATTGATTTTCTTAAAGTTTACGTATAATTTTTGCTGGCTTATTGTACATCATTATTTTAAGAAATTAAGTCTTTACAAGTTTTGCAAATGAATTTTACGTGTTTGTTACACATTTAACAAAGTTAATCTACTTGAAACCTAAATGAAACTTGTTTTTGGACACCGAATTTTTTCGTATTTCTTCAGATATCTTAAAATTTAATGCAGCTAAAGGTCTGGTACCAATTTTATTCAATTTTTCAGTTCAATTCGCGTAATATACATTAAATTTTACGTCCTGGGTAACGCCCAGAATAATTTAATAGGGCTCCCTTTTAACAGTGGCACTGAAATCTGGGCGAAATCTTTCACCCTGTATATCTCGCTAACTAAGCGTTTCTGGACCTATGTGTATATGAACTTTTTTCGTTATTTTCACCGTAAGAACAAGTCCTGACAGTTTCTCCGTTTCTTCCCATATATATATATATATATATATATATATATATATATATATATATATATATATATATAATTTCAATAAACATTGAATCACAAAAAAGTATATATATATATATATATATATATATATATATATATATATATATATATATATTGCGTGCGAAGACGCGGGTAACAGCTAGTATATATATATATATATATATATATATACTAGCTGTTACCCGCGTCTTCGCACGCAATCCTTAGACCCGAGGTCCTTACATCTTTTAGTAAATGCAAATATAATGTAATATGATGGGAGTCCTATAAAACTTTAAAAATGTAAGTAGGCATACATCAGGTAGATATTACTTAAGTTAATGATAAATAGTATCACAGTTTAACTTAATTATTGTATCATGTTTGGCACGTGTAGGAGCATTTCTGGTTCTAATTAATTATATACATAACGTCACAGCTGAATCTGCCTTGTCATCCCGATGAATCAAACGCAAATCTCGGATCACACAGGTTTTGGAAACTTCCTTCAATCAAAAATCTTATACTTCCAGTCCTTGTCATATATTTCAGGTCTAAGATATTTCCAGTACCATAGTAGAGTTTTCCTTGTTGCTCTGACGAAGAAAAAAAATACTAACGTAGGACCGAGATACCTACTTAAGACCGTTTAAATTCACCTGCCTATTATGTCACAGTTTAGCTTTGCCATATTGCCTCGATCAAAATACTGTGTACGTTCGATTATCTAGTTCTCGAAAATATATTTTGGATAAAATCGTCAAGTCTTTTATTGCCGTTGATAATAATACAATTATGTGGCAAAAGTCATACTGAATAAATCTATAATTTTTACATTCGTTCACAATACCACATTCAGACATACAATCGTTACATTCATCCATACCACTTAATCGCCAATTCTCTCCACCGCCAACGCCAGTGTCAGTCTTCTAGATTGGAGGTCTCCCAACTATAATTCAATAACTCGTCGACGCTATAGAATGTTTTAGATGCTAAATAGCGCTTCAGACGAGTTTTTAACGCCTTGGGCGTTTGTACGTTTTTCATTGAATCAGGCAAACTGTTGATGAAACGGACACCTGCCTGCGAGGGCAGGTGTTCATAAACCACCGTTCTGTGTCGCCCAGTACGGTAGTTGTCTCTGCCTCTCGTTTCATATTCATGCACGTCACGGCCCCTAGTCAGGGCACATTTTGACTTACAGAATAAAACTGCCTCCAAGATATAGAGACATGGCAGAGTCAACAGCTGCAATTTTTTGAAAGCTGGTCTGCACGACTCTCTGAAGTTCATGTTGGCGATTGTTCTGATCGCTTTCTTTCGAAGCCTGAAAACTCTCAAAATTTGATTGTTTGAACAAGCTCCCCACAAAATCACCCCGTAGGAAAGATGTGGGTAAATCAGGCCGTAATACGCCGCCATCAGCACCTGACTCGGGCAGTATTTGGCTGAAGATCTTAAAACATAAACGCCAGATGCTAATTTTGAACAAACTGAATCAATGTGAACATTCCATGTCAAACCTCGATCAAGGTATATACCAAGGAATTTGGAGGAGTAAACTTCTACTATTGTGGAGTCTCCTAGCATGACGGAAGCAGCATCGTATTGACATTGTTGAGTTTCCCTTGTCCTGATGAAGACAATACACACATAAGTAGGATTGGAAAGCCTATTACGACCTAGGGGAAAGTCCTACTTACTTACAATGTCCTTTCGGTATAAGAGGGATATTCCTGTTAAGGTTTTGCAACATTCCAAAATAATCGTTATTAAAGTTTTGCGTTTCACTTGCTTTTTGGACTATAGCCAGGGAAATAATGAATCGTTGAGGCATGTTAGTATTCGTTTCTCTGTTTTTCCATAAGCCATTCCTTAAATTTAATATCATAATGTCAAGGAAGCCCACCAGTTTAAAGTAACTTAATGTAAAAACATTCATAACTTTGTTCGTTAAGGTTAGTTTGATGACAGTATTTAAAGCATTAGATGGTTTTAATTCGTCACTGGCGCAATCTGGAGTAAAATGTATATATTAATGTTTTATTTACTGTCTACATTACATTACCGATCAAGCACTGTTTACTTATTATTGTTAAAACTTAAATGTAAACAGATGTTTCAGAAAGTCTGTCGAACTATAGCTGTCAACAGCTGTTTATTGCCAGTTTAATTTGAATTCCAAAATATTCCAGGTAACTTTTCTTAACTTTTTTTCATAAAAACCTTCCACGGATTCCAATGGAAATTTTACAAAAACATTAACCAAATTGGTCCAGCCGTTAACAAGATTAACGCTTACAAACACATTTTGTGATTAATTTTTATTTATACGATATAATGTGTGTGTGTGTGTGTTTTCTTGGTCGAAACAATTAAATAAACAAAAGTTTTTACCGTAAATACAATACACCTAAAACTATTTTAAACACCCTGAAGTTGTCAAAGTAGGTTTTGAGACATCTATGTATGAATCGGGGCAAAAATAGCAATTTCAAATTTTGTATCAGAAATATAATTCAGTTGAAACAGAATTGCCCATATATGCGCAAACATTGACATAAACGTTAGTCCCCTAACCTCTAATCGTTTACGATGAACATTCAAATGATATGTATCTGATCGCATGCCTACTTACGCTTTAAGATTATTATAGGGGACGATTATGTTACATCTTAAGTACTTTGACTAGTTATGCTACAAACTTGACTTTATATATTAATGATTCAATGATTCATGTATCTAGCTGAAACATTAAAAGTTAGTTTTGCACTAAATATATTTTTAATAAAACTAGTGATGGAATAATTAAATTATTAATTTACTATAGTACACTTGAATAATCTAGTACAGCATATTAGTGGAATATGAAATTTTTCTTTCCTATTGTATCGTATAAATGTGCCAACAAAAATAAATGCATATAATCGTATTCAATTCTGTTTTACCTAATGTTCCACTTATATTGAGGGGTAAAAATAAATTTAAAAAATAATTTTCATAAGAACATGCAGATCTCCAGAAAATGTCCGGTGAAGGTCTGGATGGTGAAGGTCTGGATGGTGAAGGAACTGTTACCGTTGTTCAAGTCTGATATCGACCTGCGGCGCGGGAGATTGGCGTCAGTAATTCATTTATCAAAGGTCGCTCCCTCTCTTTACCCACTATACTCGTATATTAAGGTTTTTCTTTTGCTTTCTTCTTACCCTTTAAGGATATGTTTTTTTTATATTGATGTGCATTATACTTGGAGTTCATTTTATAAATAAATTTTTATTTATTACATTACATAAACATCTTCACCAGCAAAGTAAGAATAAACCCTTTTAAAGTAAAATATTGTATTTTCTTCCTGAATACAAAGTTTAATTCATATGATTATAAAATTATTACTAGGTATTATCAATCACACTTTTAATAGTTCTTTTATAAACGTACAGGAAACGTAAAGTATTTTATTAGTGATATTTATCATACAATTCGCTGACTATTCTTGAAAACATTTGAGAGTATATTAAAACAATAGACCAATATACGTTATTGTTAATCTTGGTGGTCAGTGTAACCGTTTCTGATTAGGATTTAATTTCAAACTCAGTCTCGAAAGCCTAAAAGCACAAAGCTTTGAAATAAAATGGAGCTGAGCTCTGAGAGTTTAAATATTTTTTTAATATAAAATATCAAGCAGTTTTCACGATCAGGAAGAAATTACAAAATTGTCATCATTAAAATGTTTTACAATAATGATCAGTCATAATTAATGATAGGAAACTAAATTCGCACAACAGGAGGCAACGGCTTATCCTTCCATCAAAGTTATAATCCAAAAGTAATTCTCTACTTAATATGTACATATTTTCTACCAACACACCAAAGAGTTTGAAGAAATCTTTTTATTTGTAATAAACAAATTTCTTAAAACAGATTAAAACAAAGGTACGCAAGGATTAAATAATTTTAAAAGCCTTGGATTTCTTTTATTTGAGAAACATTCTATTCGCCTTTCTCCTGGAAAACTAAACACCTTGAAATAACTAATAATTATTTCAGTTATAAAGATGATATTATGCTTAGATTGGTTCAATATACAGCGAAAGAAATTATATTTCAGACATTGCTGTTGTATTAAGTGTGCTCATCTTAACTAGATTTGTTAATATTTATTGTATACCTTTATAGGAGTACATTTATGACTATAAGCAATATTTAGGTATAATATTGTATAAATGTATCTAATTTTTTTTGACGAAACAAGTTGCAAAACTAAAGGTCTGTGTGATATATAAAATACATTTTTAATAGATATACATGCAAGTGTACTTACAATTATTAAAAACTAATATTTATCGTACTAATTGAGCCAGTACAAAATACGCTATTAAAGTAGTAATACTAAATGCTCCACACATGTATAATCAATGTTTGTTAGTTCTTTAAGGTTTTGATTGTATAGCTTGTGTATAGCTAGATGCTGATATGTCACCGCATACAATGGGACAGAAATACTGTATGTGTTTACAGCTTTATACGACAGTGTATCCTCGTATTGTTCGCAAATATTGGAGTTACCGGGAGTACTCATCTAAGGTCCTTATCTCCTACTAAAACTATGGAACCAAACGTGCCTTGGTAAAGATCGGTTTAAACTATTCCAGATAAAACTGTCTTTCTCTTTCACTAATCATGGTTAATAAAACTTGGTAGGGGAAGGTGTGGATTCATTGCAGGTTGTCTCCCTTATCCAATTTAGAGTTTTCTGTGTCAGATAGAGATTTGTTATCTAAATGATTGCATCAGTGAATAATAATATTGGTAGACAACCTGAAACACGATCATGTCGGATGATAAGTTTTTAATAACAAACAGAGTTTATTAGTAAATGACTACATCAGTGGCCGGAAATACTGGTAGTTGACCTGGAACACGATGATGTCGGGTGATAAATTATTAAAACCGCTGAGTGGAAACTGTTTCGCGTCCCATTTACAGCATTTCTCTGCAAGGTGAGCTTTTACTGCAAACTTTGTTTAGCCTCAGGGTCTCACCTTGATAAAACATACATTTCATTTCTTATTACATCTCGTTTTGTTATTAATAGCGTTTCAGGCAGTAAACGAAACTCAATTTATATTTCAATGTAAGACAAACATATTATAGTCATTTTAAATACTAATATACATTTTTTCGTTTAAAAACTCACGTTTAAACTCGTATTTGACTAAGTGAAATGTCATGAATAAAAAAGAAACGGTATTTTGCGAGTAGTTTTCTTTGAAGTGCCTATTATTTTATTTATAGTTAGTAAAATTATGAGCATAAATAGTATTAACACTGATCGAGTCATATTTGTTAATTGGGTGAAGTAATAAAAATTAATAACAACAGAGCTTTCATACAAATTCAGGCCATCCGTATTGTTTTTATGGGTAAAGAAACAATTAGCAAAACTGTTTACGGAATTTACTACAGTATAAAACAATCACATAATCTGTAAACGACATTAACAATTGGTAAAGGAGAATTGTACTATCGTAAACTCAAGATTTCGCAGGTTTCATGTGTCAATGAGGTAATCTTGCAGATATGTCAACTATGCCTCGGTGCAAGAAAGCAATACGAGCTGCATTGTCGAAGTGTTCTTCCAATAACCACGATACCCCTTAATAATACAATAGAACATTTATTGGTTAGTTATTTATATATTTATAAAAATATTGGATTGGAATAAGGTAAATATTCCTCAAATTGTTAAATTGATATCAGAAATCTTAGAGAAGTTTACACCAGTTATTTTACAGATCCAGTAAATGTGCTTTATAAGGGTGAAACGAAACATTTTAAGCCAAGCTAAACGAAACATTTTACAGTTAAAATATGTTTTCAAAATTTCCATGGATTACTTAGTAATTGAATAGGATAGTCCACTCTAATCAGACTTGGGTGACGCTCCTATAATGTAGGTTTTTAAAATGTGAAATGTTGAAATATGACAGCATAAATTAGATTAAGACAAGTCTTGCTCAAAGATTTTACATTAAATGTTGATTTAAGGTACAGTTTTTTTTGTTGCATCCTTGTTAAAATATATTCAATATATACATTCAGAAGCAGCTATACATAATAGAATACATGGATAAGTAACTGATCAAGTAATCATGTCTGAAATATATGCCTGACACATCTGACAAAATTGCCCTATGGTCTATGCTATTATTCATTTAAGACAGTCCTTAAAATTGTTCCTCAAAAAAGCTAATTAGAGCATTTTAAATATATAGGATGGATAGGTGAGCTTCTCTTCAAATGTTTATGGTCGGTCTCATAAATCTTAAGAAAGATTTTTCAGTTAATGTAGTGTACGCTCTTGTCATTGAGCTTCTGAACTCGATGTGGTGATTCAGATAGAGTACAGGCTGCACATAATATACCAATAGTCACGGTCTATATCAATAAATATATAGACTACTTTTATTTGTATATAATACTCCTTGATTACGACCAGTTTGGACAATTTCGCCATTTTTTTCAGCGAGAGATAACAAATGCAGATATTTTGCTTAAACTAACAAGACGGACTACAGTAAACATGAGAAAATATTTCAGTATTAATTCTCTATTAATTGAAACAGCACATATTTAGAAATAGAAGTAAGATAAATTGAGACACATAATATTTTAATTATGAAGGAAACCAGACTTTCCAAGGCATTTTTAATTGTATTGTGATATAAAAAAAAATCTGATAACACTATGTTTAGAGATTTGTTATCTGATCTTTTTCTCAGGCCAATAGCTAACTGAATGACTAACCTAACACATATCTGTAGTGTAATTAAAAATAAACAAATCATATTAGAGCATTGTGACACGCATAAGTTAGGAATCATAACAACAATGTTGTGTGTCAAGTCCAAAGTAGGCTATCTCAAAAACATACATAAAAAACACTAATTATTATAACTGAACTATAGAATACAGTCCACAATATGTTTGAACTCACCGAGCCAACACATAGAACTGACCAGAGGGCAATATTTAAAACGCGATCCAAACGGCAAAAACCAGAAAAAAGGAGGAAACTACTGTAGGGTGTTTTCATTTTGGGTTAAAACTAAATTAACTTTTTAAAAAACTTATGATACTCTGCATTTGTTATTACATATTTATTATCTGTTTGATATTTTAGGTTTCTTCTTGAGGTCATTTTTCAGAATTGTTACCCAAGCGGCCTACTTTCGACTGATAGTTAACTAATCGGTTTGACGGCAAATTTAATATATGAAGCCTAAATTAATTTCATTTAACAGAAATGAGGTTCCCAAAGTATTTTATGGCTTTATCTCAATTCATAAGACGACATTGAGACCAACAATAGTTAGCGTTTTTATTTATTTAAATTTAAAAGTTTTTTGTTAAATTTTTGAATGTAATGATATTTTATCTTGCCTATGTCTACTCTATTGCAACTTAATTTTATACCCTAAAAATAGTTTTCGGAACCTATGTGCCATTTTTGGTTCTGTTTCCAAGACACTTTGTATAAAAGGGTTGGGTGTTTTACAACGCGGTTCTAATTATGTACTTTATACCTACTCTTCTAATTATATCTGATCATTCTGTCATGTGAGGGATTTAAATAAACGAACATTCATCTCTATTTTCAATAACTGAATCAGGGAACGATTTTTCTGGATTTTACTTGTTTATTTCTGATTTAGGGTATACATTGCGTCTAAGATTAATTCTTAAATTATTTCTTAAATTTCTGTTTTTATCAATTTTTGATCGTTCGTAAGCTCTTTACTTTATCAAATAACATATAGGCCACTTCCTCTTAGACATATTTTCCATGGTTTTATTTATGGTTTAATTTATCTCTATGTGGTTTGCTTTCGAAAAACTCTTAAGGACATCCTTATTCCTTAATTCACAAACATTCAAAAAAGAAGATTGTTTCGACACCCACTTCCGTTGTGAGGCGGATAAAAGAAAAACATAGTATTAAAGTGATTCTTTAAGTTAAAACACAAACACACACGAACGATATATATATATATATATATATATATATATATATATATATATATATATATATATATTTATTCATTTATTTATGTATTTATCTATGTCTGTAATATAACAGGATCGTCAATCATATGTATGATTTATTAGGATATTTATGTTTATTTACATTGTAATATCGAATATGATGTGGTTGAATTGCCTCCTCTTAGGGATTACTAACTG
The DNA here is from genome assembly GCF_021130785.1 of Homalodisca vitripennis. Classification (NCBI taxonomy): domain Eukaryota; kingdom Metazoa; phylum Arthropoda; class Insecta; order Hemiptera; family Cicadellidae; genus Homalodisca; species Homalodisca vitripennis. Next base: position 230,410,025 of record NC_060208.1, read on the forward strand.
TATATGGAAATTATATATTTAAATTGCAAACATGAATAAATTACCTTGAACCAGAACCACGGTGCGCCACGCGATGCAGCGCTATCTGCGCGTCGAGGCGTTTAATTACATTCCGCTTTTACGTTACACATCTTGCTGCATCCACCTAAGCAGGCGTCTTGGTATGATTACGTGATTTGAAATTCATATCATTGAGTAAAACTGAGTATTGCAAATCATGTAGGATTGAATATTAAGTACAAAACATACTGGTTAAACTGGTCGTTTTGAATTACTTTAATTCTACTTACCTGTTGTTAAACATTTTAATGTTCTTAACCGATAAACGGAAATAAAAAAATGACTTATTCTTACTACTTTTATCAGGCTACTGTATAATACAAGCTAAAAAGACTTTAACTTAAAGAATATTTTTATTCATTTTGTGTGTTATTCATTAACTCAAGAGTATAATCTTTTATAAATTTTGTAAATTACTACAATATAACTAATAAACGTATAGTATTCTTTTTTATTTTTCATATTAAATTTTATTAAAATGTCCTAAATAACTATAAATCGTCTTAAGTAAAGAACAGCAAGTATGTTACTATGTATATCATATGTCTCGGCTAAACCTATACGTGGAGGAGACGTGCGAATCGTAGCCCAAGTTTACATATTACGTTTTTAACTGTCACCGAACCTTAAAATGAAATATTTTTGATTAAGAATTTTGTAATACAGTGTTTTTTATCATAAATTGAAAAAATCAATATACCAATTAATACATGTAGCTTTGGTGTTAAATCGCTTTATGAACGATATCCCTAATTTCTATTCGGATTATTACAATCGAGATATCGATTAAAGTAAAGATGGGAAGCTCTGCACGTATTTTTACTTTTACTTTACCTTTTAAGATAAGGAAAGATGGTTTTACATAATATGTATTTACTGACTAACACTCTTCATTTTATGATATACAAATTTCATAGTACCTATATAAATGTAGTACAAAGTCAACACTGTACTATAAATAATCTAAACGCGCGAATTATGGCCATAGTAATTAATATAAAATAGTATAAAAGAGCAAAATGTTTAACTTAACAATGAAGGCTGAACAGGGTGAAGTTAGCGAGGCAAGGCAAAACTTTCCTTGTAACTTTTTAACTTTATCCCATCCAAACATCCCCACATCTTTTAGACTATAAAACACCATCTGAAGTAATAAGAATCTCATTATAATTTCAGTGAAAACTAGTTACCAAATGTACAGAGTTAGGCATAAATTAGTTAACTTCAGCTTTTACTCATTAGCCCGACGTCAATGACATTAGTTTTACGTCATTAGTAGTCTCAATCTGGTTTCAAAGCGTTAAAAAAATTTGGAGTTATTATTTATTTTTACTTCTACATTTATTTAAAATAAAATAACAAAACAATGTATGCAATGATGAAAATTGTTCACACTTCATCCTGAACTCTCGGATGCAGCTTCGGTCAAAAGACAAATGATTATAGTAAGTAGTTATTTATTGCAAGTGTATTATAAAGTATATTAAAAGCTTCCTAAAAGGAATGAAACATCTTTTGTTATGACAGATTAAAATACTTCATAGATTTAATAATCAATGCAACGAATTTATTTTTTTGATAGTTTATTATTGTGGAACAAATAATAGCGATAAAAGTATGAGATAAATTTAAATTGTACATAAATTCTGAGGAATAGTTTTCTGTAATTATTAACTATGCTTTGTCAAGAGTTAATTATTAGAGGAAGTCAATAGTTTATTTTAGTTTATTACTTTGCCTCAAACTATCGGAGACGCCTCAATTTCGCTATAATTTTGAGCTTTTATAAGACATTAACATTGATATAACTATTATTTGTGTATACGAAAGAGTAGAACTCTTCACATAAGTACTCCGTCTAAAAATAGTAAAAGGAATACAAATTATTTTGAGCTTATTGCGTGCTTAAGTCTACCTGGAAGCTATTCGATTTCGTAACTAAAATGTGCTTTTAAAAGACATTAATGCTAATTTAATTAGGTAGCCTTTTTGAGCCGACGAAATAACAATTACATGTGTATAAGAAATTGTAGAACTCCCCACTTAAGTTCTGCTCAAAACAATCCTGTGTCACAACATAATCTATGTCGACTGCATTTCCAAGGCTATCAAACAGGTATTGAGTTTATTGAGATTATAATGGACATTAACGTAAATATTCATCTACTCTTTTTATACACTTTATAGCTATTTACAATGTTACATTTGTGAAGGCCATCAATGGAAAATTCTACGCTGTAGTAGTTCTACGGGTTCACGGTACGTGAAGTTGATTGAGGTTTCCAGGACTACTCAATTAATTTTACTGGCGTACATGCTATAGAATTTAACATTGAATTTAAATGTCTGGAGTAGGTTTATTATCCAATAGTCACATAAGATATATGATGATAATAATATTATTTACATGACAAATAATGGAAATACTAATGTATAGTTATTTCTGCTTATTTACACTTCTTATATTCTGGTCAAGATAACATCTTGGAATATAAGGAAGAAAGCGTTTCTCAACGATTTATCATGCTTTACAGTGAGTAAATCACCCACTTGGGAGTTAAGGGAGGAAATCGCTATTGTCCGACACAGCGGTGTAGCCGGCATCATCCATCTTCAATAATGGCAGGTTTTCCTCCTTTGATTTCCTGTCAAGCCGTATAATGGCCTGCATAGTCTGCAGTTTATTATAAGGGTAAAGTTTAATATATTTTTTGTTTTATGAACGTTTTACTCCTGAATAAGTGGTTAATTTATGTTTCCAATGCCAATAAAAATCAGGCTATTATATCAAGAAGTGTTTCATATGGATGACAGAATGCATACATATTTAATTTTCTTGACGGTTATATTTCGATAATGAACTACATGAATAATAAAGTTCAAGTAGTTTATGCAATTTTTTAAATATTTACACGCTTTGTGTATGGGTCTTGAATTAGGAGTTCCTGAAAAACGATCAGTATTTTTTAGTTAATATCATTAATAGTATAACTGTCGTGTTTGGGATATAATGAAGTTTCAAATGTATTAAAAAAATGTGGGAATATTAGGTTTTTTTATTCATAAACTATCTTCCTGAAGTATTTTTTCTATCAGTAGAAAATTTAAATTTGATATATATTTATATGTTTAAAATTTAAAAAACTTATTTACTGTAAAAGAATTTGTTCATGGTTTTTAATTTATAAAATCAGTTAAAACCTCACTTCCTCGTCATAGTTTTGACGAACCTCATTTCATTCTCGGGACGTCGTCGGGAGGCCGAGAAGAATCGAGGAAATCGTACAGAATCCTTGTGCAGCCTCCAGACCGTTGGACGAAAACAAAACTGCTGCCAATTTTAAAATAGACTTTAATGACGCTCAGTCTGAGCCCATGGATAAATATGCGCCTTCCTGAAACTAATTTTTGTTAAGGTAATAAAGTAATAATGTAATCAGGAAATAAAATAAAATGCTAAATATAAAGCGAACAGTTGGTCTTTCCGTAAGATTTCTAATATGAAACGGATGCACAGGCAGATAGATAAACATGAGAGGAATTTATTCAGAAACTGTTAATAGGAGAGGCTAAATTTAAGAAACTTAAGTTTATAGCTCTATTCATTCTTACGATTTTTATCCTGAGCTACTATCCAGCCTATTTTTTAGGAACGTCATGCACTATATATATATATATATATATATATATATATATATATATATATATATATATATATATATACATATATATATATATATATATATATTACATGGTATGTATGGACATTTAAAATGGCAATAATTTAAATTAAATATATTTGTGATGTCATATATGAACAGGGCATATATTGTTTACATATAACAGGGCATTAAATTTAGTATGCTCTCATTTGCTTGCTGCAATACATTGCTTATGGGAATTTTCCCAACTTTTGTAGCCATAGGCGGAGCCTTTGAGCCAAATAGAAAATTGTTCCTTAATGCGACTCTAGGGTTCAATATAAAGCTAGGTAACACAATTTGTTACATTTAATGTTGTGCCTCTATCCCTCATGTCTTTTGCCTATCGTCAGGACATCCTGATAATATTAACAATGCCAAAGTGCCTTTGTTTATTTTTCTTTCATACGTAAATTATTCAAAACATTTTACTGAAATCTTAAATGGGCATTCTTATGGTTCCTGGGATGTGTATGAGCCTAACTATATTTTTAACAGCGAAAAATTCCATGTTGATCTCCAAAGTTGTGAAATATGTTTTTAAGGAGCTTGCTTATGTAATCAAATGTTCTGTGTAAACAAATCTTTATGACAGAAAATTCATTCAGCAGCGTTCACCGTCTGCTGGAGCGCCCTGCAGCTTGCCGCTTGTCGCTGCGCCCACCGTCCGTCTCGCCATCCTTACCGTCGCAGACATGTTCCACGACGCCTACTGTGACACACGTGCTATCGACATCTACCTCGACGCCCGCCGCCCCGACGTCTACCGTGGCACCCGATATGTCAACGCCTGTGGTATCACTCTCCCCACATTATTCAATTCTGGACACCTCTTCTACGTCTACCCTACAGCCTGAGCTACCCACTATAGAGAACCTGGTAAAGGAAAACTCTATTCTTCAGGAAAAAGATTGCTGAACTGAAAGAACAACTACGTCATGTCATAGACCATACAATAGAAAACGATAAGCGACTGTTGCAGTACACACGGACGAAATATTTGTTGTAAACTCGCCACAGTCTGTCATGACACCTCGTGCCGTCGGCGGGCTGACTTCGGGACGCAGTGTGATATTGCCAGCTATCTGTATGGAAGAGCAGTGTGTAAATAGCCGTACTGATATCAACAACCTGAGGACCACGGTGGAAGTGCTTGAGGCCGAGCTGCGGACTCTGAGGGGGACAAGGTGTGGCAAGTGTGGAGGGGAGGATGGTGGATCCGAGTGGACGGTGCAGCGTGGTAAAGGAAGACCACTCCAAATAAACAACAGGTTTGCTGCTCTGAAGACTGATATCCAGGAAAGCGGAAACAAAAATAAAAATTATAAAGGACCGAAACTCGAGCGGCGACCGAATACAGCTCCGAGGAAGAAGGACTCAGCAACCCGTTTTTAAAACAAAAGCATCACTGCCTTTCCATACGGTTTGGATCAACGGTGATAGCCATGGCCGAAATATTGCCGAACTAGTTCAGAGCATGGTGACCAGGGATACTACAGTGGAGGGAGCCTGCAGGCCGGGAGCAAAGCTGCAGACCGTGAATTCTGATGCTACCCTCTCCACCTGGCAGTTGCTATGTTCTCATAGCGGGAACCAACGATCTTGCAGCTGGCAGCAGTACAATATTTATAGCATTTGGAGCTCTGCATCACTGCCAAAGCTGAAAACTGCTAAGGTGATTGTCTTAACTCTGCCCCACCGACACGACCTGCCAACTGACCATCCAATAATAAGGAGACGAAACTAGTCAACGCCTATATTGAAGAACTGTGTGCTAGGCATAGTGGGGCAGTGGTGTTAGACTTCAACCTTATTAGAAGGGGTGCATTTACAAGACAACACACGGGATGCATTTAAAAACCAACAAAAGTAAGCAACTCCTGGCAAGGCACCTGATTACAATGCATGCAGGAGCTAGGTCACATTCCTGGTGCAGCGCAGTCTTCGCCTCCTACAGACACCCCGAAGACAATCCTCTGCTGGCCGGAAGGTCTTCGTCGGCTGGCGTAACCGAACCTCGCACGCTGCCATACGAGACTTTTGCCGACGCGGTCAAGACGACAAAGAATAGTGTGAAAAAAAACAAAAAACTTTCCACCTCTAATGACTACGACAGTAACCTAGGGATATCAGCACTGGATACTCAAAAACATTTTTTTCAAATTCCAAATCAAAATTTAACAACAAAATTCATAAAATTCTTTACAAACACTTTCAGTGGTGCATCAAAATGCACAGATTGCATCCAACAAAATTGAGGAGCTATCGCTCATGGCAGACGAACTGCAACCTGACATTTTCCATTATCTCAGAGCATGGTTTTCACACCTGAAAATGCTGCTCTGTTCAGAATTGACAATTATCAATTGGCAACTATATTTAATCGAACGCAATACAAAGGGGGAGGTGTGGCAATTTTTGTCAAATCGAAACTGGTATTCCAACCCTTCAGAGTTGACCGCACTTAGTGAGTTGGACTTTGAAGCGGAAGGTATACCAAATCAGTCTAAAATTTTCTGGAAAACTTGTAATAATTGTCGTATATAGATCCCCGAACGGATGCTTCACAACATTTTTTGAACAATTCGAGTCCCTTCTAAATTTGTTACGTTCCAAGGCAATAAAATTCATAATTACTGGTGATTTCAAACATTGATGTATTAGACCACACCAACCCTCAAACCCAGCGGTTTCGCGATGTTCTCACTTCTTTTGACTTAGGTCCTGGTCCCCGTGAACACACCAACTCGAGTGACTGCCAGGTCGAGTAACGGCCATCGACAACGTCATCACAAACTTTCCGGGCGTCTCTGTTTACTGTTCTCGACGCGGCCATCTCTCTGACCATTTCGCACAGGAGACTGTAATCAAACAATTCAATCCTAAATACGAAACCCTCTTCAGCAAAATTTAAAAGAGATTTAAAAAATGAAAACATTAAAATTCTCAACAGATTCCTCCAAAGAGAATCTTGGTCATTTGTGGATGCTTTTGAACACGTAGAGGAAGCATTCACTGCGTTCAATGACTGCCTTAATTATTACTTAAATATTACTTGCCCATATAGAATGATAAAGGAGCGATCTCATAGGAAGAGTAATGCCTGGATTACTCAGGATATTCTCTACTTGAGAGAAAGGCTCAAATTTTACCATTCAATTTATTTAAAATCAAATAACGAAAACTTCAAAAAAATTTTTATAGAACATTTAAACAAAATTATCGCAAGGAAATAAAAGCCGTAAAGCACGACATATTGAACAAAAATTGGAGAACGCAGAAAATTTTTCAAAAAGTGCGTGGGAAGTAATAAAAAGCGTTACATCACAAACAAATAACTCAAAACAATCAAATCCGAAACTAAAAATTGACGGTAAATTAACAGACCGACCCACTTCTAGTGGCTAGCGAATTTAATAATTTTTTTTCGACTGTGGCTGTACCAAGCACATCTTTCAGTTGTGACAATCTTGTAGAAAATGTAGTAGTGAGACCGGTCTCTTCCCATGGTTCTGTTTCCTGTGGGGGGAGGTGGAGATGGCAGTCGTCTTGAGAGACCTCAAGCCGAAGAAGTCCAGCGACATCAACGGAATGTCCGTGTGGCTGATCAAGCGTTGCTTCAAGCACATTTTGACACCACTTACTAAATTGATAAATCTGTCCTTCGCCCAAGGCGTTTTTCCCTTCAGCTTTGAAGACAGCAAGAGTGGTTCCGATCGATCTTTAAAAAGGATGATCCTTGCATCGCAAGTAATTACCGTCCTGTATCCATTCTTCCTGTCATGAGCAAAATTTTCGAAAAGGTTTTTCATTAGAAGGCTTGAAGGTTTTCTTGAACAGTTTTGAAATTCCTTAACCCTGAGCAGTACGGATTCAGGAAAAATAAATCGACGATTGATGCTGTAACAAAACTCATTGACTGTGTTGTTGATGGCTTGGAGAGGCGAGAACAAGTGCTCAGCATATTTCTCGACCTTTCAAAGGCCTTTGACTGTGTGCATCATGGGACATTGTTGCATCAGTTTATGGACATGTGGTGTTCGAGGTCAGCCGCATAAATGGCTTTTCGTCATACCTCAGTGGCAGAGAGAGCAGTGTGTGCAGATCGCGAACACCCTGTCAGGCAAAGTAAAAATGCAGTACGGTGTTCCCCAGGGTTCAATTTTGGGGCCCATACTTTTTCTCATTTACGTCAACAGATTGAATTCATCAATTCAAAATGAAGAGGTGATCAATATGCGGGACGATACGGACTCTCTGCATCAGATCAAGTACGAAACAAGATCTTGAGATCAAAGCCTTTATTGAACTAAACGCATGCATCGAGCACTTTTCAAAGATAAATCTAAAAACTAACTATGCCAAAACTAACGTAATAAAAATTTTGTCTCCGTCAACAAGAAGACGAATACAGACCAATTGTGATGGCGGATGAAGCTATCTTAGATGAAGCCGAATCCACCAAGTTTCTGGGGATGTACCTGGACAGGGACTGACCTTGGAGCGAATCACATTAACAGAGTTTGCTCAAAAGGTTGCCTCAGGCACTTATGTCTTACGCAATCTAGCAAAATTCTGCTCGTTTGATGTACTGAAAACTGCCTACTTTTGGCATAGTACATCCACATTTGACCTACGGTTTGAGACTATGGGGCAGCTGTTCTAAATACAAAATTTGACAGAGTATTTAGAACACAAAAGAAAGCTGTTCGAATAATTTCGAAATTAAAACCCAGAGAGTCGTGTAAAATTGCCTTCAGGGAGCTTGGATTTCTAACCTTACCCAGCCTCTATATTCTCGACGTTACCCTGTACTGCCGATTCAAATGTGAACTGGTTCAAGGGCAGGGACGTCCATCAGTACGAGAGACCAGAGGCAGGAACAATTTCAGGACAGAACAGCATAGAAACGGCTATGTTTCGAACACTTACCATCTCAAATGGGTGTCAGGTTAATCAATAAGCTCCCTGGAGATCTCAAACGAATTAATGAACCCAAACAATTCAAATCTCGATTAAGACACTCGATTTTGTTGTCAAAGGCATTTTTACTCCGTTGATGAGTTTACGATTGGGGCCGCTGGGATGAAAATTAATATTTTATTATTATTATTCTATTTATCCTTTTTCTGATATCCAAAACATGCAAAACGTGCAAAATACAATACATTGTTAGGTATCACACATGAGTACGTGGAATTGACTGTGCCTATGTTAAGATAGGTTTTAGTTTATAGATTTTTAAATCCAAATGTTGAAATGACGCTTGCAATGCAATTTTGTTAATTGTTTTACTGCAATAAAGAATTATTATTATTATTATTATTCATATGATTGTGTTATTCATTTAATCTTCACACCGTTTTTATACTGATATCAGTGATTAGTTAAGTACTCATCTACCTTAGAAATCTACCTTAGAACATTCTGGAAAAACATAACATGGTCATGATTTGACTCCGAAGACTCCTTTTGACGCAGTTGGCAAGAACTGTGCTAGATGAAAGTTCGCTAGACTGTGATTTTTAAGTAATGTACCAATTTTAACTCAAAATGTTCTAAAACATTCAAAACATTGTTCAACTTATAATGAAGCAAAACACGTAAACAGTGTTAAAATGCTTTTAACTGCACATGTTTAGCAAATACTAAGTATTAGATATATAATAAAAGTTACTATCTAACTTTAAGTATAGGTAAAGGTCTGGTATAAAACCATTTTGTAGATGTAGGCTTCTATGATATGTTATGTATAAATATATAATATATATATAAAATATAAAATGTATTATATATGTATATACACACATATATGTATATATAACTTTTTTCAACGCAAAATAAACTATAGAACAAAAATACTATGAACTGAGTAAATTGCAATGGCCATATATGGTCACTATGGATATATTTTCTTGATCGTGACAAAAACTCAACATCTGTTCGGAAATATAGTCGTACTAGAAGTAGTCGTACATGTGTGTCGCTTACTAAATTACGTAAAAAATAGCGGGTAACTGCTAGCAGTGCAGATATAAAAGGCATTATACATTTAAATGCTGTAATTAAATCTATCTTAGCTGCCTTTAGACAGACGTAGGCTTTTCAGAGCTTTTGTATGTATATATATATATATATATATATATATATATATATATATATATATTTTCTTGATCAGGAAAAAAGACAATTTTGACTGTAGAAAATAAAGTTTCTAAGGCCGGAGTAAGTTATATTGGCTGTACAGATACACACATTACACATTTTCTTAATAATGGCAATAAGGAAAACACAAAATTAGCGTCAAAAACATAATTCACTCGAATTAGAGGTTCACTATGCTCATATAGTTGCAAAACCTACGAAATTTGGTTCGAAGCCACGAGTAACTGCTAGTCCATGAGTACACAACGAGTACATTGATTGTTAATAAATATGACTTACTGTGTAGTAAAATTATTATTAAAGTCCATTAAAACTTAAATGTAGAATAACTGAAATTGAGGCTAGTCCGATAGCTTTTGGCATGAAATCAACTGATAAAACTTTGCCTCTTAGTATAGTTGTTAAACAGCATAGTTCAGTACTGACTTATACTCTGTTCTATAAGTACCGTTTGAGTAGATTGATAAATATAATTACTGTGTTTGAGGACTAAAGGCTATATGTAGTAACGACATTCAGACCTGTGCGATAGCCTGCGGCATGTAATCAAATCAATAAACTTTACCTCTCAATATTGTTCTTTATACAGCACAGTTCAGTACAGGGCTATATACTCTCCTATGTATGACCACACGAGTACACAACGGTTGATGAATTTGACCTACTACCTAATAACGTAAATATCCGTTAAAAGCTCAATGCACTAACAGGCTGCCCAATATCCTGAGGAATGTAATTAACCCTATTTAATCAAATTGCAACTTTAATACTGTTATTTGCAAAGCTTGGTTCGTTAGTATAAAATATGCGTGAACACGCAAGTACGCTTGTTGTAGTTAACCTTTTACTTATCAACGTTAGTCCTAATAACTTATAACAGCTCAATTTCTAATTATTATGTGTCTATGTGTATATAAATTTTGTTTGAAAAAATAAATAATAACACCCATTGAGTATGTGACACACTTCTGTGAACACTCTTATACACAATGGGCACCACAGCGGTTAATAAACTTGACCTACTGGCTGGTAAAATTACTGTTAATTATAATTAATTATTAATATTTGATTCCAATATCGTACCTCTAGATACCACCAATGGAAATTTTCTAAAGTAATGTAAATTTTTCATTTATAATATTATTAGAACTAATATCGCGAGAAGAATATTTTCATCTTAAAAAAAAACTAATTAACATTTATATATTAAGTAGTGTATATGTTTAAGAGTTCAATGCTAATTTCCTAATATTTATAAAGCAATAGTATAATAAAACAATAGGACCATGGTAAGAAAAGGAGACAGAAACAAGAAAGGCAGAGGAGACAGGAGACAAGATAACGTCAGTGCCTGCGGACGACAAGACCGAGTTTAACAAGAAGCTGCTAGGTTGTACTTGTAACTCGACGGTTCCGATAAACCTTTCAGCAAGAGCTCGGCAATGTGCAAGGCTTTCACTTCTCCCTATCATTTATAATTCCACTGGAAATTAAAGTTTTAAATTTTATTTTGATCTGATACGCCGCTATAATACTTATATTTATTCTTATTGCAATATGAACAAGAATTGTGACTGTCATAGTTGAAGGTCTATATATGAATCTAAATTACATCATACTAGGAAATTTGAAATATCTAAATAAAAACATTTTTATGCATACAATATTTAAATTATTACACTTGAAAACAAGAAAATTTAAAAGACTTGATTGTCATTAATCACTGAACAGTCACTTTTGTTGATTCTGGTAGATATATATATATATATATATATATATATATATATATATATATATATATATATCATTAAAAGTATAAAAAATTTAAAATAAAAATTTATTTTTTTATTTTTTTTCAATTAAGAAATACTTCTAATTGTAACCGATTTCCAACCAAAATTTCTAATAACGCATTAAATGATAAAAGCGTATTTTATGTTATCAAATTATGATTTAGATATGGTTGACATTAAGCTACAGAGTGGTGTGTAGTATTTGACAATGCTTAAAACACTATTGAATGGAAAAATTATTTATCAAATCATAAATATTAGTTTTATGAAATATTCGTATAGATTGATATGATATTTTTGTATAGTACTGATTTATAAAATTATAAAGGAAAAATTCTTTTGAACTACTATGGTTACGAATAGAATAAGTAAATTCTACATTTAAGGATTAGCGATACATCGTTTGCGCAAATAGTCATGAATGTTTCTGATATGTACAGAGTCGATTTTATTATAGGTAGATGTTGTATACAGAATAAGGCTATTACATTAGACCTCATGGTAGTACTTACTGTAAATGTGTGCATTACTTTACAGACAGGATCCTCAGATACCCAAAACACTCCCGTTTAAAATGCTACGTAACACGTCATTATATTAATTTCATTATCACAAAATCTACCTTCTTCTTCCTGACTGTTCTGGAAGGGCTACTTTAAAATCTTTGTTATGCAATGAAGCTCCTGTTCACAATTTATTTGGCTTTCACAGTGATTGAACTATCCGTAAATACACAATGAACGTTAAAAGGTATAAAAAGTAGAGACACGCTCTCGTATGCTAGTTACTGTATAAGTTGTGTTGACATAAATGTGTCCTGTGGAAGTGAAGAGAGGCTACACATAAATTTCAATGAGTTAGTTATTCTATATTTTTATGTTTTAGTATTAGACTAATTTTAAAATCCTTTAGTTTTTTAAAACTACTAAGTTGATAATAACTAAGCATTACCATCGCTCAAAAAAAACCAAATATGTGATAATATGGCAGATGTGTAGGTCTCCACAGTTACCTCACTCAGTAAAGCTCTCGTCTCTGCTCCCATCTCTCAAGTTGGTTACATTTGTTTTTCATTATTGTTTAAAGATAACTACTAACAGTGTTCAGTTTCATGGCTACTAGTCCTATTCCTTATATTTTGTATACAACACTTGTTAATATACACTGTTTTTATCAATAAGGTTTGATAAGTATTTTACACTTGAAACATATTTACTTGAACACTTGCTGAGAATAAATTGAACTTATCGTTCGAGGGTTAGGACAAATGTTATTACTATGTATCTACATATCCTTACGCACGTGCACAGTTGTATAAACTTTCATCTATTTTCAGGCAACATTGAGATTAATGGCTCATGTCAATTCGAGGAACATTGATCTTATAAATATATAACCTTGATGGCAACGAGATTATTGCAGAATATAATTAAATAGTTATTTTAAAACAGAGTAAAACATTACTGTATAATATATTATATGTGATATGATAGCACGTGTTTCTATGGACTACACATTTTGCAATTAGCTTCCATAATGATGTTTTGTATATCTTGATAAGGTCAGATATTTTTAATTAGAATATCCTTAAATTAGGTGGTTTTTTTTTGAACAAGAATCCCATATTTAAATAAAATAATGTTACTATTTTGATGCTGCACACGTTGTTTTGTCAGCTGTTCATAAATTAATTTCCTCTTATGTGTGGATCACACACCCACTACACAAAAGTTATTTCATCTCACGACTTGATACCACTTAGTTGTATATTTTGATATAATAAATCTTTTAGTCTCTAAACATACACCTACTAAAATATATAATAATAATGCTAAGCATCAAATACTTACGTTCTCGCGATACCATGGAGTTACGGGAGCTAAATATATAAGAAATACGTATCCAATAGGTGCTTTTTTGCACTACATTCACTGTTTTCAAGAAGTTAAACTTAAAATTTTTATGTAATCATTATGTAAATATTTGCAATAACATACGGCTTATTAAGGAAAACTAAAAACAATAACTAACTCATATCTAAATGGCATGTACCTAATAATTTTATTCTGATATTTATGAGCTTGAAAGAGCTAGAAATTTAATGTTTTTATACCATTTGAATTTTATATAACATATCTTTTACCGTTTCCAAGACATCTTTGGAAGGCATCTGTCCTCAAGCATATCTGAAATATTTCAATATAGTTTTATAAACTACCATCTGTCTATATGATCTTGAATCACTAGTAATGAAGGCCACATATGCCTTTAAAGAGATACGGTTTCAATAACCCTATATAGAAGTTTATGTTGTCATATTTGCATCTAACAATTTTTTTTGTTTTAGTAATCCATATTTGTTATTTCCTTTTAAGCATATTTGGATTAATAGTGGTTATAGGTATTTCATAAAATAGTATAGTTTAAAAGTTTTGTTTATGGAAAAACGTAAAATAGAATAATATTAATAATAATAATAATACCATACTATGTATGTGTGAACTCAAAGATGGCGGTGTGTGTTATGCATCGAGGGTTGTGCCCGTTCTAGCGTTATGGCTGCAAATGAAACCGCAGCGACAAATACCACACGTGTTGGGGTTAATTAACCGTAGCTCACGAGATGATTTGTTTATTTAGTGTAAATTTCTGTTGTAACAGCTATCACGTACACAGTTTTTTAATATCAAAAACTGTATTTTTATTTTTTTATTGGTATTGAAATCATACTATTTTTAGGAATAATTTAAAAAAATGTTCGAGAAGTTGTATTTTTACAAATAATTTCTGAAAAATGTGATATATTCCACTATTCGCCCTAAGTATATAGATAATTACATTCAGCATAGCGCCTTGCCCTAAAAGTCCTTCCGTAGCGTAAAGTGAACTAATATACCTGTTTATTATTCAGTGGTAACAAACATTAATTTTCCACAAAAATCTAACAATTATTGATTAATTTAAAACCTATATATAATATTAGTAGAAACGTTATTCAATGTAAGGTAATTTTTTATTTTTGTCCTTTGACCAATAGTACACGGGGACGAGGTGGAAATTATCTATAGAAAAATAGTGGTATTGTTTTTTGGGGTATTGTTCTATAAAAGAACGTTAGTGTTCTTTTATAGAACACTAAAGTTGATTTAATAACAAGAATAAGCACAAAACGTTAATTTATTTTCGATAAATTTACCAGGCCGACGTAGTGCTCAGAGGTTGAAATAAATTTAAACATAGAATTATACAAATGGTAAACGTTTAACTAAGCCATTGCTTAGCTTAATAATATAAAATCGTAAGAAAATCTGTTTACTAAAAATATTAAAACTCTTTATTCAATAAAAATACTGAGTTTTATACTGAAATATATTACTGATCTTATGATAACAAATGTGTTCCTCAAATATAAAGTTATTGTCGTAAAAGAAAATAGCATATGGCTTAGGCAGTAGCCATGTGGACTTTAATGAAGCATCATGAGTCACATGAAATAAATTATATTGTACGACTAATATTGAGATTGATGTGATGGAATTTTATCATCAATATAATGCAAACGAGATGCACGATTTGTTGTAAAATAGTTACATGTAAAAATGTCGTATAATTGTTTGAAAGTTTTAAAAATTGGTTTATTCTGCAATATTCCCATTGCGATTATGTTTATCCGTAGAATCAATATAAACATATTTCATAACGCTCAGCACTGTTGCATGAAAAGCCAAACAAAATTGTCGAACTAAATTTCACTGATACATAATAAAAAGTACGTAAGTTTCAGTGAAAAGTCTTAGAAGGCTAAAGCTCAGGACTTTCTCGAGATAACGATCAGAGAGACATGAAAATATAAATGGAATTTTTAATCTATAGTGCCAGTTACGTAGTGCTTCCAAATCCGTAATTTTGTATTTGAATAGAGAGAGTTTATGCATGTATTACATCTATTCATACTCGAATGGGCAATCACAAACCTGAATAAAGTTTATGCAGCATTAACTACGTTTAACGAGGACCACAGTAATTATTGTGCAGTTTATGAGGATTCAGCGCGCTACATTAATATTCCTTTGAATGTAAGTTATATTCTGATCCCTCCCGTATCCTTTTACGTTTTAGAATAAATTTATAATAGAAAGAGATTTAATTGAAATGTTTTCAATATTATTTAAAAACAGGGTCTAATAAAGTCCCACACGGAATTGACAATTCCCGGACAATTACAGGTAAAGCAATAAAGCTTGGTACATCGGTACATCATTACTATACTTATAAATGTAATTTTTGCAGTAACTACCATATTGTTGTCATGTGAGGGAGATTGCTAGCAAGGACTTAGAAGGACATATTAAATGAGAGCATAAGTCGAGTAGTACATACAATGATATGTCTTTATTAGTAGACTGAGTACTTTGCTACAAGTCCGACCTCAAAGTGTTCACTCTTTAAAAGTTATGCTGGTTTAAACTTTGAAATATTTACAATGTAGGATATGTTCTATATGATTTAATATTCTTGTCTTGGCTCAAGTTTGTAAAAGTAAACCTTCGTAAATGTATACTGAACTTATGAAAACGTTTTTAAGGTAGTAGACATCCAATGAAGAATTCTCTACAAGGAGTTTTCACCGTTAACTTACCTCAAGATGTACGTCTTTATAAAGAGGTTGTTTAGCAGAGATGAACGCTAAAGAAAAAAGACCTGGTTTAAGTTATTATAATAGAACATTCTTATTTTTATGTTGAGCTTTAGACTTCTCTTGATATTCATCTTACATTACACTTTAAAACAATAGGTTTAGACAAGAGGTTATAGAGTTGGCCGCATTAAACAAAATTAGGTAAGATGTATATTTATCGTTCTTTTCTAATGGTTCAACAGTTATATATTTACTATTCTAATGAATGTAACCGTCTTCATACAACGTTAACACGAGTTGTATATGACTTCCACAGGAGAGTGCACTATTTATTTATGAAGGTTGAGGTGACTTATATAAGCTGATTTGTCATTATAAGCAATCGAAAATAATTTATTTTAACAGTAATGTATATACTTATTTTTTTGAAAATTAACTATTTGTTATATTTTAAACGTTTCTGGCATTATAATGCATAATTTTTGCATTCTTCAATAAATACTAGATCCTATATTAATTTTTATGGTTGATTGCCATATTCGATAATGGTGACAAAAATTTCAAACTTTAACTACATAATTGTGAAGCATTCAAATTTACAATTTACACTTAAACATTTTTAATTAATTGAAATTTTTCTGTAAATTTTATATTTTCAGAAATACCAATGTAGGTGGTCTTGAGTTGATCCCCCTGTATACGAAAACCCATTTACTATCAACAAACCGCATCTCCATTGAAATTTTACCAATCGTTTTTTTCGAAAGCATTGAAGTTTCTTTACAAAAGCCTAATTTCCATTACATGAGGCTCCAATATTTTATTTAAATTTTCAACTCTTTTAACCTATGAAATAAATATGAAATGAAAACTACCCTAATGTTTGGTAATTGGGTTTTCGTGGATTTGCCAAACCTGTATTTCAAATTATCAAATTTCAAAAGTAATTGATATGTGTAATTACAAATAATAAATGATTCTGAAGTTATTACAGAACCATATATGTTAAAACACTATTCATTGATACATTTTTAACCATAAAAATCAGTACTTAACTATTAAAATCTCACCAAACATACATTTGTTCACAAAAAGATATTGGAGTATGTTCCGAAGTACACAAATAAAGAAGTAAGTGGCCTTGACACAGCAGGCTGAGAAACAACCGTGTATGTGAATCGCTTGCAGTATAGGAGTCATTAGAATCGTCTAGTTGATGACATAAAATTAATTAATGATTTATTATATTATAGTCTTTTGAATAGTAAGTACATATATGTATATTAAATAATATTGCCTTTGGCAGACGTAAAATTCTAAATAATTTATTTATATGTGTAATTAAAAGGTATGAATAATGGAGTATCGCATTGGAGGATTTACCAGGGTTGCATACAAAGTTTAAAATATATAGTTAATTTAATTCACAATATATTCTGCGGGTAAATAAACGCATACGGAGAATCTTGTAAAAAAAGAAATATTTAGTTCCCTCCTGCAGATAAAGGAAAATTGGGTGAGCTAATTAGGTCTTAGGTTTCCATGAAGGTGAGCTAACTTCTACAGCTCGACATGCTCATAGAGCCTATAATTATTGTTTATGTAAATATGAATTTTCATGCAAATTTGAAAATCCAATTATGAAACATTCCTCTAGATATCTTCTTTATGTAAATATGATGCATTCAACTCAAGATTTCTCTGAAATAAAATCGTATCACCAAATTCAACATTGAATTTCACGATATTATTTTCTACTTTATTAGTATTAATGTAAAATTTAAAAATATTATATCTAAATACCCTTGTTTTTAAATGTATATATTCTAACATTTTTCAATTACCATCATGGTTAGCCACAAGACAAGAGGATAAGTATTCACTAAAGCTCATCAATTTTCCATTGAGTGAACTTGTGCGATAATTAAACTCAGTGTAACCTGTATAGTAATGAAGCTTCATGCAATTTGCAAGTCAATAGGTTTTTATGTTTTTACGTATTACGCGAAGAAACAGGTAACTAGACAGGCAGGAAACAGAGAGAAATGAACTGTTTATACTTCTTGAATGATAGGCAATAATAATGCTCTGCCAACGTACTTGCTGTTCATCTAGGAACCTATCCTAACCTATTGATATAGTTAAAATGATTTTAATATCAACAATATAATTGTTATTTAAAAGAAATAATACGATATCTATAGTACTTGCAACATATTATCTCTTATTTCAGGTAGAATATTTTTACAGTTTTACAATATTTATTTCAAATGTCTTTAATCATTTATTAGTTTGCGAACAATTTTCTAAATACCTCAATAAATGAATAAACCAACAAATATTTAATACACACGTTTAACATGAAAGATATACCTATAAGCTAATGCCAATGTAAAAATTATAAAGTTCCTATCCTATCTCTCAATGGAATCTTTAGCAGTGGTAATACAGATTTTAAAACAGTTATTTTTATGAGACGGTATATAAATGTTAACGACGCATATTCAGTCTTCAATAGTTAAGTTTCGCCCTGATTAAAGTAATTTTATATAAATATTACGATGCATTTATATTTTGCCATAGCAATACAACCTGCTCTATCCGTAATAGTAATGGCAATTTCATGAATTTTCACTCGGATAGTTGGTACTAGTGATGGCTATCTAATCAAGGAACTGATACTTGTTCACAATCAAGGAAAGTCACAGGTATCTTATTAATCTGATCTTCTTGATGGGTCTTTACCAGATCCCGAAACTGGAAGCCTAGATAAAATCTGGCTTAAACGAAATTTAAAAGTAACGTATCTTTCAACAGGTACAAGTTCTATATCTGGCCGCCAGACTGCAGCACTAATGTTGCGTGCGCATATGCGTTTAAATGTTTTTCGTTTCCCAAGCTGTTAAGTTCTCAACGCAAGATGTAAAATATAAAGTATATCTTCTCAGATAAAAAATGGCTTAAAGCTACCATAATAAAAGCTTTTTAGAGTATCATTCAGAATTTTTTATTGGCAGAGAGAACAATGATATTGCTCCTTACATATATTTACAAACACAATCTAAAAAAATCACATTAATAACAGATAACCTGCAATTTTAATTTGTAAAGCTAACATAAAGATGAATTGTTAATTTAAAAGTTTCATTCTTATAGATTATTCTCTTATTTGATTATATTATTATTACTATTTAGCTGTTTCCATCTAGCAACACCAATACATATACGGAGTCACACTCTCGTTTAAAGACTCTTTTGTATAATTATAAACTTCAATTCCTAATGCTATATCATTGTAAAAACTGTTAACACAGCAATATTATAGAGACAGGGATAAAGGTTTTATAATATTTCAGTATTACAAAGATCGTTAGCGGTTCACAGTGAATGTGCCGGAGACATGAAATCGATAGCAGCAGTACACGCGTGGGCAGCACCAGTTAATGTGTGGATCTGCTGACACAGCCCAGCGCTGGCCTATCACGTGATAATAACTAGACATGGTGACTCACTTATCCAGTTACCCAACCAGTTATTGACCAGAATATAAGTTTGAAAAGCCATTTTTGATTGTGTTTATAGTAGTATTATACAGGGAGCGGCAAAATGATCTGACGGTTTTATAATGTAAAACAACTCAAACGTTTAAAGTGGTACAAAGTGTTTTATAGCAGATTTCAGATTGGTATTTATGAACATTTATAAAAATAACCAAAAAAGGGCGAGTTGAACCGTTTAAGATTTGAATATAACGTCTTTCAAATGATGTCCGTCTTTGGCGATGCATTCTTCCAATCTTGCACTGAAAATTGTTTAACACTTTCCCTAACATTTCAGGAGAGAGGTTGGCTATTTCTTGGCGTATGGTTTCCTTCAGTTCATCCAATGTGCGGGGTTCGTTTGTGTATACTCTAGATTTCAGCAGTCCCCACAAGAAGAAGTCACAAATGCTGAGATCCGGGGAGCGAGGTGGCCACGCAATGTCCCCGAAACGCGAGATGACTCGGCCACGAAATTTGCTTCTTAAGAAGTTTATTACCACATTGGCTGTGTGGGCCAGTTGCCCCATCCTGCTGGAACCAAATTCTGTGGCGGTTGAAGCGATTTATACGTATTTCGGTGATCAGGAAGTTTTTCAACATAGTCAGGTATCGTTGTGAATTGACGGTTAAAGTTAGACCGTTCTCTTTAAAAAAGTATGGGCCTATAACACAATTTTTTGTTACGCCGCACCACACAGTGACCTTGGGACTGTGAAGAGGTCGTTCATGCAGTTCTTCTGGATTGTTTTCTGACCAATATCGAGAATTCTGTTTATTAACATAACCATTCAAATTAAAATGAGCTTCGTCGCTCATAATGAGAATTTTTTCATCTGTAAGCAAATTAATCATTTGCTCTGAAAATTCAATGCGTTTTGCATAATCACTGGGCTTCAACTGTTACACGATAGCCATTTTGTACGGATGAAAGTGCAGGTCGTACCTTAATATTCTTCTTACCGAGCGGTCAGACATCTGCAGAGCTGCAGCTTGTTTACGTGCAGGCCGCCGAGGACTGGCTTCCACAGCTCCTCTCACTCTCTCGACGTTCTCTGGCGTCCGGGCTGACCTTGGACGGCCTGTTGATTTTCGTTTTAAAGCTGAACCGGTAGCTCTAAAGTTACCCACCCACAGCAAAATGGTGTTTCGAGTTGGCACTTTCCCACTTGGAGCCACATTAAAACGTCCTGCGGAACTGCCGCATAATATATCCATTGGTTTCGACATTGACAATACCTTGGGACATGTGAAAATGTCACAACATAGCTAAGTAACAGGTTTTGCAAAAATTATTATTACAATTTGTTATTTTTTAGTTCTATATATATATATACAAGAGTTCATCATTGAGTGTGTGAATACGTATGCCTAATTTAATTTCAAATAACATTTAATCACTAAAAGTACTTGCACCGCCGGAACTCGACCCCAGATCTCTCACTTGGCGGGTGAGTAATCTACCACTATTACCACATAGACCTTAGCCTTTATGATTCAATTAGTTTGTATTTCGCCGTTTCTTTCACATATGTGTTTAATTAAATCGTTACCTATACCGACCAACCTCTGAACAAATTATTTAAAACATCGACTTATTGAATGTTTGGTTAACGTCAACTATCAACGGTAGATGGAACACAGAGATTGACTAATTAGAATTGTAGACCTTTCGTTCAGACATGACTCACTCGTGGTCATATCAGTTAGTTGGGTCCATTACAGGTGCCTGGACCTACCAACTACAGTGCAAATGAGATTGCAATCATCGAGGTAATTGATTGATTATCGTCAGCTGTCAACGTTAGATCGAAAATTGAGGTTGGCTGATTATAATTGCTAGTTTGTGAAACGATTGATTTATATCCTTGTTGCATTTTATGTTTAATTATTGTACTGTAATTTGTTCGATTTATTCTACAGAATTAATTATGTTTCCATTTGGAAATGTGGCGATTAATATGTTCATCCACAAGACAAGGATAATTTTATTGATTACCTAAATAAAAACCATATAGGTTAATGTGAAATTGTTACAATATTATATATCGCAGGTAGAATGTGTTTTTAAAAAAATTTCACCTGTCCTCTTGGTAGGTTATTTCCGGTATGGTGTTCACTAGCTCGCATTGAGCTTAGTCTCAATGCTAAACACTAAACATTTTTATCAAGTTTCAAATGTTTGGCCTTATAAGTTCCGTTATCTTTTCTTAATATTATGTTATATAACATATAAAGTGTATATGTGTAATAATGGTTTTCATGAACATGAAGCATATCCTATAGCATGTGATATGTGTATAAGCTATTAAACGTTACTTTTAGAAAGGTAAACTGTTCCAAAAAAAGCTGGAAGATGTTGAAAATTAGAAAAAATAGATATTATAAAGATGTAGACTAAATTCTGTGGCGAGCTAGGTACCCAATTTAGTTCCTCTATGATCGTTGTTCAAGTTAGAAACATCACGAATTCGCTATTTATTGACATCAAATATAATATTTTGCAAAACTTGCTGGGCTTAGTACTACAAACAAATCAACTATATAATTATTCATTGTGTCACAACATTTACCTAATCTTTCCTACTGAGCCGGAAAGATGATTGTTATTATAAACAAAACTAACTCTTAATAACCGTTATAAAAATAACATATTTAATTTTACCTGGGTTTATTTTAAGTACCTATTAGTCTTTATTTGAAATTATTTATTCGATTTACCGTAGTGTCTATAACACAATTAATTAAAATATATGATAAATAAAAAATGTATGTGTATATATTTTACTTTGTATTCAATGTACAAATGAAATAATAATTGTAATAGGATTTCAGAAATATTCATCGTTATATGTTATAAAACGTATAACAGACCGATTACAGGATCAAAATCTGTCTTCTGGTGATATTAGATAGTCAGCAGAAAGAATATTTTCTCCTGTCTGGAGTCCAAACAGTTTTCAAGTATCTTTGACCCCTTTACCTCTCTTTTTTATCTTTAGTTGCTTTCATTAACTAATTATAACAATACCTAATGAAAAATATATATTTAATCCTCAAAACGTTGCGCTACATATTTTGTAACATACAAAGATGGCAAATATCAATGATCGTCATTAACTAATTATAACAATAACTAATGAAAAAGATATATTTCATCCTCAAAACGTTGCGCTACATATTTTGTAACATACAAAGATGGCAAATATCAATGATCGTCATTAACTAATTATAACAATACCTAATGAAAAATATATATTTCATCCTCAAAACGTTGCGCTACATATTTTGTAAACATACAAAGATGGCAAATATCAATGATCGTCATTAACTAATTATAACAATAACTAATGAAAAAGATATATTTCATCCTCAAAACGTTGCGCTACATATTTTTGTAACATACAAAGATGGCAAATATCAATGGATCGTCATTAACCGTCATTCCACAGTCATTAACCAACTATTATTGATGGCAAATATCAACTTTCGTACATTATACTAATTATAACAATACCTAATGAAAAAGATATATTTCATCCTCAAAACGTTGCGCTACATATTTTGTAACATACAAAGATGGCAAATATCAATGATCGTCATTAACTAATTATAACAATACCTAATGAAAAATATATATTTAATCCTCAAAACGTTGCGCTACATATTTTGTAACATACAAAGATGGCAAATATCAATGATCGTCATTATAACTAATTATAACAATACCTAATGAAAAATATATATTTAATCCTCAAAACGTTGCGCTACATATTTTGTAACATACAAAGATGGCAAATATCAATGATCGTCATTAACTAATTATAACAATACCTAATGAAAAATATATGTTTAATCCTCAAAACGTTGCGCTACATATTTTGTAACATACAAAGATGGCAAATATCAATGATCGTCATTAACCGTCATTCCACAGTCATTAACCAGCTGTAAAAAAGTTATACAGTTTTTACAGTTAAAAATCATGAGTTTAATGGCATATTGAGCCTGCTGCTCATATACTCTTGTCACTGCACCTCTTTCAAGACTAATAAGATATTGCCACGTCAGGGAGGTGGAAAATGCATCAACGTAAGTAAGATGACAGTAAAAAGACACAGATTTTATGGATACAGTACATGCTGCATTACTTGCACGTGTTTGAACTTACAACAAAAGTTAGGTTCAAAGTTTAGAAGTAAGGTTTTTAACATATATATGTTCCCATAGGAAACACGTACAGGTATTATTAGTGCCATATGCACGTTATACATAGCTTATGTTAAACAACATTTTTCCTTTACAATTATATATATTATCACAATCAGTAGTTTTAAAATAATATATTTAATTTAAATGAAGTTATAGCTATTAATTCTTGTGAGTAGCTACACATGGACAAGCCTGAAATGTTTATAAATATAGTCTGGGATAGAATGTCACAATTGTAGGCCTAATATTTCTCGCTCACATACGACATATTTGGATCCTAACAAAAGGATAAATAATTAATGTACCAAGCTGAAATGCATTCACACACGACGCAGTTTGTGCCACATTTACCACGATTAACAAACTAAGGCCGGTGTCATTAGCGTAGGCATATATGAGTTTAGCCATCCACACAAATTTGTAACATATATTTAATTTATATCCAGATTGTTTCAGTAATTCACGTAAACTGTTACACAATATCTATTTAATATTTTACGATGTAAAAACCTTTCTAATTGATTAGTCTCCAATGTGTATATATATTTTATTTTTTATTCAAATTCGTTATTATTTGAGATTATACCTTGAAGGAAACTTAAGCTTGGCAATTACTTAAAAATGTGTAGGTTTATTTTGATATGGCACGTAGACATAAAAATTACATGTAGCATGTACATGTGTTGAAAATTTCTTTTTGTCAAATTAAGGATTATATAAAGAAATAGATTGCACAATTCATTATGTGAGTACAGACATATTGTAACTTTAGTTTGTATTCTTTAGTTAATTTATAATAGTTAGTGTTATTTTATTGATTCCATTGGCTGAATTAGTATCACAGCCATAACCCGTCAAAAAGAAGAAATACAAACTGGTTGTATTATGGTAGTTTCTAAAATATAATACTTAAGGCTAAGATAAATCCTTAGGAATTTTTATATTCTTTAGTAGCTTGTAATAGATTTGTGTTTTTGAAACTGTAGAAAAACTGTTTTTGCAATAGAAACATTAAATATGGCTCCAATGATGTTTAAAAATGTTACAAATAAAACAACATAGAGAAAAATTATTTAATAGACTAGCGGGCCCGGCGCGCTTTGCTGCGCATTTCAATAATTTGTTTGCAAAAAGTTGCCCGCGGCTTCGCACGCAATTTCCCGTTGAAAACAGTACACTATATTCACTTATTCTTTTTCTATCAAATTCTAAACATTGCTGAGATAATTGATAGTCGTTCCATCGTGAGCCTCTTGGGCGTATTATGAAGGTATGTACCATATTCCTGCCTCTATCTAGCTGTTACCCACGGCTTCGCACGCAAATCTTAAGAACCGAAGTCCTTATATTACTTAGTAAATTTTTTTTTTTTACTATAATAAATTTTAGATTAAAATTAGTTATATCTCCGATGCCACGATTGAGCTTGCTTTGTTGTCTCGATCGAGAGAATATGTACACACGGAGTTTTGAGAACCATACTTCTGTCAAAAAAAACAACTAAGGTTGATTTTATAACATTCTTTATATTTGTAGCCAACGTAAGATAGTAATTATGATATCTGCATTACTCTTCTGATCGAGCATGAGCATGGTTTATATTAAATAAATATTGCAGTTAAAGGTGAATTTTTACGTCAAATTTGACTTGTATTATCTGGATAGTAAAGTCTATGTTTAACAGTGATTGCAAAAACAGTTTAAACAAAATTTGTCGTTTCTCTTAAGCTTACTCTATGCTTTAAAAACTATAAGTGTAATATATGTTTACAAAGAACAGCTGATTAAAAATTTGAAAAGACGTTAACATATGTTTGCTGCAATGCATTTCTTATGGGTATTTCTGTAACCAGTGGGGCGGAGAATCCTGAATCGGGAAAGGGATGGGCATAGCTTATAAACCTTCTCCGTGGAAAAATACATATACGTACAAATTTTCATCATGATCGGTCCAATAGTTCACGATTCCATAAAGGACAAACATACAAACATTCATTTTTATATATATATATATACTAGCGGGCCCGGCGCGCTTTGCTGCGCATTTCAATAATTTTTTGCAAAAGTTGCCCGCGGCTTCGCACGCAATTTCCCGTTGAAAACAGTACACTATATTCACTTATTCTTTTTCTATCACATCCTAAACATTGCTGAGATAATTGATAGTCGTTCCATCGTGAGCCTCTTGGGCGTATTATGAAGGTATGTACCATATTCCTGCCTCTATCTAGCTGTTACCCACGGCTTCGCACGCAAATCTTAAGAACCGAAGTCCTTATATTACTTAGTAAATTTTTTTTTTTACTATAATAAATTTTAGATTAAATTAGTTATATCTCCGATGCACGATTGAGCTTGCTTTGTTGTCTCGATCGAGAGAATATGTACACACGGAGTTTTGAGAACCATACTTCTGTCAAAAAAAAACAACTAAGGTTGATTTTATAACATTCTTTATATTTGTAGCCAAACGTAAGATAGTAATTATGATATCTGCATTGCTCTTCTGATCAAGCATGAGCATGGTTTATATTAAATAAATATTGCAGTTAAAGGTGAATTTTTACGTCAAATTTGAATTGTATTATCTGGATAGTAAAGTCTATGTTTAACAGTGATTGCAGAAACAGTTTAAACAAAATTTGTCGTTTCTCTTAAGCTTACTCTATGCTTTAAAACTATAAGTGTAATATATGTTTACAAAGAACAGCTGATTAAAATTTGAAAAGACGTTAACATATGTTTGCTGCAATGCATGTCTTGTGGGTATTTCTGTAACCAGTGGGGCGGAAATCCTGAATCGGGAAAGGGATGGGCATAGCTTATAAACCTTCTCCGTGGAAAAATACATATACGTACAAATTTTTCATCATGATCGGGTCCAATAGTTCACGATTCCATAAAGGACAAACATACAAACATTCATTTTTATATATATAGATAGATTATTATAAGGAGTTGTTTAAGAATTGTATTTCAGGTACACTAACTATAACCAAAATTAATAGTAAAAGTGTTTTTTTATGAAAAAACTACAACTATACGTGATAAAATAATTTAAGAACATATTGAATATATTAAATAATTCATAAGCATTTAGCTCATAAGTAAGTTCTAATAACATTTATATGAATATAAACCTCTTTCTGCGGCATAATTAAAGTGATACTGTAAACAATCTATTTAATTTAGACAATTGAAAAGTAACCTAAAACCTATGATTATTGACAGCTTTAAATTGTATGGAGTTCAGTGTGAAATTTTAGAGTGGTCCTGTTTAAACATGTAATTTCTTCTCTTTATACTTTAACAATATCAAAACTTTTCCGAAATGGACAAAACAGATGGGGTTGAATACCGCTGAGGTCATAGTAATGAATACTCAATTTGCACAGTTTACTAATATATGTTTTAACTGTGGCAAATAAACATATAAGCACCACTTTTAGATGTTAAAAATAAAATAATGTTTTGCCACTTTTCATGCCCAATAGAATGATAATAAACTAAATGATATCATAGGGATGGGCCTAATGGTTTCAATGTTCTATGGGAATTTTACATATGAACCTAATAAATATTAAAAATATAAAACTGACTTCCTTTCACGTTGATGTCAATTCAAATGCGCGGGCGTTATCATTTTAGCTCGACATTGCAGCTGTAGTTGGTTAAAAGTGAATATTAGTAGACTAGAAGTCTAAAACATGGTAAGGAATTTATCCATTTTTGAGCTATAATTTACAAATAGTTGTACCTTCAATTGTTTCTGTGAACACTTCTTTTAAATTATTGCTTAACTTTTTTATTGTTGTGTTTCTGGCATCCAATATATTTTTCTAAAATGATTCACAATATTGTAAATGGAACTCCACAAAAGTGAGAGCTATTGAAGCAGGACTAGTGTGTGGACCTCAACACAGATTCTTTCTCAAAATATATAGTGACAATAATCTAATACTTTAAATGTTATTAAGGGAATATCTCTGTATATAGAGCTAATTTCCATTGGTAGTAACATTATTGTTTTTGTTGAAATATAAGGACACAATTTTAGCCAGTAAATCTAGCCATATGCAGGTTAGTGGTGAAAAGGTAAACTGAAATTAAACATACCTTTGGTAAGATTCCATTCCAATTTAATTTATTATTAAATTGCGCCAATGGTGTCAGTAACAATCCAACTCTATTATATTAGTGGAGAATAATCGTACAATAAATCAATGTTCTTACTCTATAGTTAATGGAAATATGTTTTAATAACTATGTAGATTTAAAATGGAAGTAATTATTATTTAGGTAAATATTAGTCAAGTTTTCATGGTTTCATGTATTAAGCAAAATTATATATGGCTCTTTTTTAGTCATTACGCGTGTATGAGCACTATTATTTTGAACTAGTAATATTTCTGACCAGGGTTTAGTTTATATAATATGAAGGCCTGATTTTTTTATTAAAAATTTCAAATCAAGTTGTTCCAAATAAAAAACCAATGATCATCAAAATGCCTTAATAGTTCATTATTTATGAAATTACATCCCTATTCGTTAGCTATTGTTATGATTATTTCCGTGAATTTTTCCGTTTTATTGTTCGTGTAATAACATGACAGCGTGGGTAATAACAATGCAATACCGAGCTCCATTACGGTTTTTACTGTACTATGAATCCAGGATATAACATTCATAAATCGATTTGCAAATTCTTTAGGACACATTATATTATACACATAACACATAATATTGTTATTTCAATTTAAATTCAAATCATGATACGGTTACAGTTTTAAAATTCGATAAAACGCAAAATTTGAAACTAAATATCTTAAGTTTAAACATATTGATATTTTTACAAGCACATAAGCTTCTTTTTGTGCAAGAAAAAATATTAAATTGCCTTATAAAATGACAGATTTAATAAGGAAAGTATTTTTCCCATACAGTTTACGTAAACTATAAAATATCTCAACAGATTTTATGCTGCTTAGAAAAGCATTTTTATATATTTTTTATTACAATAATATTTTTAACTTTTGCACGAAAAATTGTAATCGGTTTTGAAACAAAATCATTCGATCAATAGTTCAGGAGGAATTGGAAGGAAGGCCGGTCGTTTTAGTGGAGAGGGCAAACCGTGCCTTTGATAAATGCATTACTGGCGAACATGGCAATCTCCCTCACCGCAGGTCGATATCAGGGCTGAACACACAAATAAAATCTGCAAGCAATGTATAAAACAACAGCTTTGAAATGGTTTACGTTAGGATTTTGTTTTTTAATTTAATACGTTCACTTACCTTTATAAGAACTTCGGTTACACTCTTTAAACTAGTGCGTCGATATTTATTTGATATGTATGCATGCAATACAATAAAGTATTGCCATTAAAATATATTTTTTGTGCTTAATTTTTATTGGTACTCTATCATGAAGACCATTTACCAAGGATTCTTATTATTTTATGATATTTAGGATTTCTAAATTCTCCCATAAATGTTTCTTACAAACGTCGAACACAACGTGTCAAAGGTAAGAAAATGATCTATACTTCAAGTATCAGAAAATTATAAGCCATATGGTTAAGGGTGCACAAAAATTACAAACTAATACAATTACGTATACAATCAAAGTATAAATAACAACAGAACAAGTTGAATTTCTTTTATTTTTTCTGGTCCATGCAGCATGTTATGTGCAGTACGTGTGTACTACGCAGTTATGTAGGTTTTTATTATGACAACCACTCTGAGTATGTAGGTACTTTTACTTGATATTTTACTTAAACTCGTTATATTTTTGTATGTTATTTGTTGTAATTGCTTGACCTCGTATATTAAGAACTTCTTAACACCCAAAGAAAAAGATAAATCCAAATTCTAGAAAAGAAGTGTTAATTATTTTAATACATTTTTTAGTGTGCACCATACATTGAAACTTGACCTGAAAATTGAATGAAATTGTTAGAACTCATTTTTTACTTTCAAATCAAATGATCCATCGTCAATAATTAATTTTCAAGACATATTCACGAGTTCTACAATCTAGCTCCAATTGCAACTCAATGTAAATGTAGGTCTCATATGATCCTTTTGTTAGTCAGATAATTACCGTATATATTTATCTAATGGCCATGAATACTTACTGCATTATCTTATATGAATAAAATTATAAAATTAAGTAAATATTGAATTTTAAAACGTACAGGTTTTTATTTGAAAAAAGTTTAAACTGTCAAATTGTGTTTTACTTTTACTGAAGTTTACATAAGATTATTTGGAATAAATATACACAATTTTTATGCGACCACATGTTATATAAACACCATTAGGTACAAAACAAGAGAGTTTAGAAGATTATTGCTATTTATTTCCAATCTAACACTGTGTTCATTATTTGGTAAATGTAGTTTTATTATTATGATTTTCAAGTATTCTATTTATTATTTTAACTGAATTTGTTTCTAGTTGTAGTCAATAGTTTAGTCTTATAGTTATTATATTCCTAATGGGATGGAGATAACTATGATTAGCCATTCACCTTCATATCTTTTTATTTATTAGTTCTAAACTGGAAACCTAGTTTAGAATAAATGAGTAACTTGTATACCTTTCTCAGATAACATAGTTGCATACACGTTATTAGCAGGTAAACAATAAAGGACATTTTGTATACGCTTACAAATTGATCATAAAACTTAATGGGTAAACGCTGCACTAAATTTAAAAGTTTGTCTTATGTTATCTCAAAAGAAAATAATAAATTACACTAGTTTTTTACATAAAATAACGTAAAGCGGAATGTACAATATTAGTTTACGTTATTCTGTAATTAGTTGAATTATATTCTAACTGAAAGTAAAACTTGATTTCGTTTAACACAAGTCTCTTATTCTTGAACAGTTTAAATGGTTTTTAAAACTTAACAATAAAAATAATTATTTATATTAACTAGGATAGGATACTTAAATATTTAAATTTAAAGTAGACGTACTAGAAATTAACCAATATAATTTTAAAAGAGCAGTTGTGGAAGACTAAAAGTGTCGCTAGCTTCAGAAAGTTTTATATCCTACTTAGATCCGCCCTTGCAAATTGGTTTTTAACGAGGTTCTTTACAGGTTCTTGCCAATTTTAAAAGTGTAGGTGTTTTGCTAAAAAATATTTTCTTCAATGTTAAGACCTGCAAAGATAATACAAAATCTTTGCTTATATTGTTAAGCTATTAAAACAAATATTCAAACCCATTTAATGTAATAGCTATTTTAAAACAATCAGGCCCTTATCCTTAAATGCCATGGTAAAGTATTGTACCTTTAATATGATCTGCTTTCGAGCACACTTTTGGTCCAAAATGATCTTTGGCGGGCATAATGAATATATTAATTTACAATTAAATTGTGTGCTTTTTAGAAGAAAAGATAGATAACTTAACTTTTGTCTTACAGCGTAAAATACATTAAGGAGTTATCATGATTACATGGAATAAAACAAAAGTTTTCGTAATATCGCATTGCTACTTTTCATTCTGTATATATATATATATATATATATATATATATATATATATTTATATATATATATAAGTAGATATGAATATGCCGGTTCTAGACCACTTTTGGGACAGACAGAAAATCAATGTAAAAATACTGTCCATTGAACCATAAAACAAATCTAATAAAATCTAACAGGAAAGCACGAATGTTAAATAACCGAATCTTTAGCTTGTTTTTACTGTTCAATGTTTGCTTCTACATTTATAAGCTGTTTTAATGAAAAAATCAAAAAATCTTAATAAAAAATCTTTATTCTACAAAGTTAATTGTAACACAGTCTTTATCTTTAATAGTCTTCTTTCCAGTAACAACCAAGTGTAATTTTTCATTTTTGTTTAATTCTTTAATCTTTTTTTCATCCAAAACAGTCAAAAATCTGTTCGGTAAGTGTACTTTACAATCTTCCAACTCGGCAATTATTGTAAACCCGAATTTATCTTTCATTTTCTCCTAATTCAAAATTTTGTATTTCTTATTTTCTTCCAATTCATTCAACTTCTTATACTCTTTAAACTTACATTCTCCAATATCATTTAACTCTTTCAAGAACTCCATTTAAATAGGAAAAAATTTAAAGACGGAAAAAATGAAATTTGCTAACAATCACTCGAGAAGTCGGGGAGAATGTGAGTAAAACCGCATTCTTTTTCAAGAGGTTCTTCGTTTAATTTCTCCAAATGTACTATAAAAATCATCGAGGATTTCTGGTTCAAAATCATAAACAAATTCTACATCTAGATAATAAAAAAATACAGGTAATATCTTTTCATAATATAAACGTGTGTATCGATACCTACAAACCATAATGTATTCTTTGAACAATGGAAAATAATTTTTTTCATACGGTTCCAAGAAAAGCATAAGTAAAAAGTTTTATTTCTGATTTTCTAAAATTCTGTAACAAATTTTGTGTTGACTTCTTGTCTCCGTATTGTAATTTCAATAAGCCAGATTATTCAAATGTGTTTTAGTTTATTTCGAAATTTTCTTAGGTTTTAGGTCTTTCATACAAAATTAAATTACAATCTCTACCAAAACGAATCTTTTTTATAAAAACAAATTTCTCCTCTATTATAAACACTGTGTTAGACAGTTGGGCATTATACTCTTCCATTTAAATCAAAAAAAAGATTTTTGTTCTATAAACATGGAGATTTAATGAGAACTGAAGTCTACCGAGGATTATACAATTTTTTCTAGCGCAAAATTGTTTATGTTTATATTTCAAACTACCGAGATATAAGAGAAATGATTTTATTCTTAGTTATTCAACTATTTAGGATATTTTGTATATGATTACAAAGATTATTCCGGAAAGAAAATCGAGATTTTTCATTCAGCGAAAGAGTATATATTTTGGAAGTTTTAGAAAGGAGATATTGAAAGAGAATAATTTGAATTTATCCCCCCCCCCCCCACCCCCCCCCCCCCCCACCCCCCCCCCCCCCCACCCCCCCCCCCCCCCACCCCCCCCCCCCCCCACCCCCCCCCCCCCCCACCCCCAATATAGTTATTAAGTGACATTTTAAAAGATTTCGGACATCCTAACGAAAGTAGTATTGTACTCTGAAATTAAGTTTGAATATTCTATAATTAATTTAAAAGTATGAATATCCATATTGGATAGTGTGATTTTGTAAAAACTGTAAGTAAAAACAATTTTAAAATATAAAAAAAGAGGAGGTGTTTCCAATTAAACATCTTCTGTTAACTAAAATATTGTCTGAAATCCCCATGTGTCTGAGATCTTGAGTTTACACTCTTCTATACTACAACTCATTATTAAAACAAAATAGTAATTAAATAAAACAACACATTATTTAACGCTAAAACATATCCCCAATTGCCATTGTACCAATGGCAACAATGCTTCCTTTTCTACATAACAGCAAATCGTTTATATGAAATTGTGGCTTCATCGATTGTATGTAACTAGAGACGAATATTTTGAGGGCCAACTAATAAATAATAAAAAATACAGCTTGCAGTAATGTTCCTGTAATTTACTTATTTATTTGGATTTATCACATCGTATATTTGAAATTAATCTATAGTAATAGGTACGAAATAATTACAAAAATAAATAACTCCGGAGTGTTTGTTTATATATTTATTTAAGAATAAATTACTCGTTTGATAGACATAAATTCCAATTGAGTGACATCCCAAAAATTCAAGTCTAATAAGATAGAATTTGAGCAATATTATCTAGTATAATTTCAATAAACTTTCGAAATCTCAAAAAGTATCTCTTCCTAAAAATAAATTTAATTAGATATACTACTATTACCCACCGGACTGCAAGCACCTGATGATCAATTTATAAATGTACATTGTACAAAATCAAATCAATAAAAATGTTTAAAAAAGGTTGTATATATTGTATATTTTAACATGTTAAATTGTTTTAAAAAATATAAATTGGGAGTTTAAAAACATTACAGAAAAATAAGACATCTGTCAAATGTTTTCACAATCAATTTATAAACTACTATTTAATAAATGAAACGAAATGTTTGTTAATTTGTTAATGAATCTAAGGTAGATATAATTGAAGTAATTTAAGTTTATTAGAATTCATAAAAAACAAAAGAAGCAATTTTCAAAATTGTATAGTATGTTACGAACAATTTACAACTAGTTAAAACCGGATAAATCATTATTAAGAGTAAATTTGGAAAAATAAAAGACTTTATCAATTAATAAAACTTAGACACACAGCTGAAAATCACGCAAGATCTGCTCTGATATTCCATAAATAAGATATTTTTCGGATAATATAAACTCTCATTCTTCTCTAGATAAACGTTCTGTAGACATATGAAAGTACATTAAAGTAAATTGATTCTTACGCATCGCATGTAGTTCTATACGTAATTACGACTTTGAGAAAATATCTTCAAAGTTGTTTGACGTGTTTTGTACAACAAAATAATACTTTTCTTTAAGTTATTTAATTACGTTATTTCTCCAGAACGTGCGATATGAAATTTTAGTAAGTAAGCCTGCAGAAAAATATTAATGAATCATTAAACCTGTAGTATTGTATAGTTTATTTATTTCAGTATTTCTGTATTTAAATTATACAAACCTAGGTCTAAACCTGTATTTAACTGTTAATCAAGATAACATTTACACCGAATCACAGTTATTTACAAAATGTTAAATCGTGTTTTATTATTTATTCTTATTTAATGCTTTAGACATTGACACAATACCTTGCGACATAACTCACATGTGTGAATGCATTAAAACTTACCTTGGCCAAAGCAGGTACCTATAGTATCAACCAAATTCTGGAAAAATGACACAGAAAACCATCGAGAATTATTGAATGTTGTTCTTGTGTTCACGCGTCAGCTATCAAACTTTAGATTGAAAAATAGAGGTTGAGTAATTAGAACTGTAGATATTCTGAAACGATTTACCCTTATCATTTCAGAATGATTCTTTCATGGTCATGTAAACTTAGATAGGCACCATTACGAGTACCTGGACCAACAACCAACTACTGTGCAAATGAGATTGTAATCATCGACGTAATTAGTGTTTGGTTAATGTCAGCTATCAACGTTAGGATCGAAAATTGAGGTTGTCTAACTATAAGGTGCTAGTGTTTTGGGGAATTATTGTTTGATATCCTTTGTTGGTTTTTTGTGTATAATAATTGTACTAGAATTTTTTTCTCCATCTATTCTACAGTATTATTGATATTGCTATTTGTAAATTGTGGATATTTATATGTTCAACAGCAACACGATGGATAATTTTTTTGAATACCTAAATAAATGCTAATGGTTAATGTGAAAAATGCATGACCTGTTGATGTTAAATTGGACTAGAGTGTGCGTAAATAATTTGTATAAAAGATTTATTTTTTTTTTTTTCTTCAAATATTAAAATTTTTAATTGCCGATATAGTGTTCTCTAGCTCGCATCGAACTTAGTCTATTGCTAAACACCTAATTTTTTTTAACCAAGTTTCAAATGTATATGGGCATATAAGTGTCAGTTTTAACCTTTTCTAAATGTCATGTTACTTCAACATAGTATGTGGTGTATGTTTAATAATGGTTTTTTTTTTTTAAACTAACAAGCATAGCCTGTATGAAATGTATATCATATAAGCTACATAACGCTACTTATGTGTAAAGGGTAAACTGTTCAAGTAAAAAAGTACGAACATGTTGAAAAAGTTGGAACCAAAATTGATGTTATAAGTTATTTGGCGAGCTAGTTACACAATATAGTTCCACTATTTGGCCGTTCAAGTTTGTAACATCCACACCACTACTGCCCTATTGATGTACAAATATAATATTTCACAAGTTTTGTTGGACACCAGTATTTCAAAAATGAACTGTATAATTGTTTTTTCATCGCGTGTCATAAAATGTACTTTGTCTTCTTTCCATTGAGCAGAGGTAGAATAATTTTATATTACAAATGAATCTGCGCTAACTATTAATTATTGCTTATGAAAAATATTCACATAATTAATTTTTCCTGTGTTTATTTTAGAATTAGTATTTATTTGAAATAATTTACTGGATATCTCGGAAGAGTGTACAACAAAATACATAAAAACTTTTGATAAATAAATTGACCCTTTATATAATTTATTTTTTTATTAAATTTACACTTGAAAGAACAATTTATCAAGTAATATGACCAGAAATATCCAAAATTATATTTTTGAAAATCGTATAACATAACGTTTCATCATCGTCAGATGGTTATATATGGATAGTAGAAAGAATGTTTTCCTCCTATCGAATACAAACAGTTTTTCGACTAATGGTTGACCCGTTTTTCCGTTTCTCGTTTTTTTTCATTAACTAATTTCATGAGCAGTCTAACGAAGAAGATAAATTTCAATAATAAAAAAACGTTATTTCATAAATTTTGTAACATATAAAAGGTAGAAAATATCGAAAGTTCTTCCATAGTTATTTAAAACGTTTAAAAAAAGTAAATTTACAATTGTTAAAGTGAAAAAAGCGTGATGTTACTCGGCAGATTACCTTATGCTGATCATCTACTCTTGTCATTGCAGTCTCTTTTAAGACTAATAAGATATTGCTTACGCTGAGCGTGAATACACAAAACCTCAGATTATATGGATACAGTACATGTTACATTTATTGCAAAATTTAGTCTCAATGTGTAGTAGTTAAGGCTTTTAACATATATTTTCCCCTAATAGGAATCACCTATTAGGGTACTTTTAGCTTACCCTATCCATGTTATACATAGCTTATGCTAATCAAAAATTTATACTTTTAAATTTTATACATTATTTTAATCAGTAGTGGGAAAATAATATACATAATTTCAATAAAATTATACACAATAATTCTTGTTTGTTTGATAAATTTAGACAAGGTTAAATGTTTATAAATATACTCTGTAATAGATTGTCACAGCTGTAATATTTTCTCGCTTACACGGGACAACATTTGGATCCTAACAAAAGGTTAAATAAATGTACCAAGCTGAAATTACATTCATACACGGACGCAGTTTGTGCCACATTTGGCCACGATTAACTGAGTAAGGCCAGTGTCATTAGCGTAGGCATATATGAGTTAAGCGATCCACACAAATTTGTAACATTTATCTAAATTATACTCATATTGCTTCAGTTCACGTAAATTTGTTATACATTTTCTATTTAGTATTAGCGACGAAAAAACTGTCATAATTGTATAATCCCTAATATTAACTTATTATATTATCTCTGATACAAAAATTTTTATTTCAATTATAGTTTAGAGAATATTCCTCCAAGGAAGCTTACAAAATTACTTTCGTAAAATTTATTTATATTTATGTGTAACAAAGCATGTTTTATTAAAAGAAATATTGTATAAGTAAATGGATTCCAAAATGCATTCATATAGTAACATGTATTCATTTGTTTCATTTATAATACTTAATGTCATTTTATTGAATCCATTTGCTAACTTAGTATTTTAATCACGGCCATAAACCGCCAAAAATAAGAAATAACAAACTTGTTATGTATTTAGTTTATTCACATTTAGATTTCTAAAAATATGTTATTACTTAAGTCTAAGATGAATTCTTAGGGGCTTGCGATTCCTTAATTAGCTTGTAATAGTATTTGTGTTTTTACAACTATATAAAAACCGTTCTTATGTTAAAAACATTTCAAATGGCTCCAATGGGGTTTAAAAAACTGATAATAAAACATAGTGTAACAAATATTTTTTTTAGTATAAGGAGTTGTTTTAGAAGTGTAATTTTAGATATTCTAACTTTAAACAATAGCTAATAAAACACACAATATATGACAGAATAATACCACATTGTTTCTAAGTAATCTAGCCTAATTACTCCTAAAACATAAAAAAAAATTAACTGACTACTACTGAAAAGATCTTAAGATTTTTTACTGTAGAAAACATTCACAAGTCAAACATCGCAAGAAGTGGAAAAACAAGAACTTCAGCTACAATAAAAATAATGAAAGAGCATTTTTATGAAAAACTCAAGGAAAACTATGACTAATGCGTGAAAAAAAATCATATTATAGTATGTTGAATATATTTAATAATTTGTAAGCATGTAGCTCATAATTTAGTCCTATTCAAAGTTAGAAGAATAAGGAAACTCTGTTTGGGGCATAAATAAAGTGAGAATTTAAAAACCTATTCAATTTAGACCACTGAAAATAAACTAAAATCTAAGATTTTTTATTGTTTAATTTTTAAACTTGTAAGAAGTTGTAGAAGTTGTACTTGAAGCTATTTAAGCATGTAATTCCTTCCATTTTTTAATTAAAACTTCAAAAATACTTTATGAGCAAAGTAACTGCCACAGTTTTAACGCACATAACGAATGAGGAGGTGCAAGAAAACTCTTTCGTTAAAATAATTTTAATATTGGCTTACAGAGTACATTACTACTGTTCTCTTACTAATTAGGTTGTCAAGATATTAAATTTGTATGGTATAGTTTAGAGGCTGACATACTAATTTCACGCGTGTTAATCCTTTTACATTGTTTTTTTATTTTGCATTAAACATTACTAGAAATTACGATTACCCAGTAAGTCCTTATAAAAGTGTAATAAGAATGTTTTCCAAGAAAATATTTTATCATGTTGCAATGTATTATGTTAATGGTTTCAAATACGTTTATTTATTTCAATTTTTTTACTTTGCACAATGATCCATGAGTGCCTTGTACGTCACATGGCAGGATTTAGAAAAATCGCATTATTTTTATATACTTTTTATTACTGTCATAATGGCTACTACACAGTGCAATAATCCTCTCATGTTATACCTTGAAAAAGTCTACTCTACAATTAAATTTACTTTTTTATAAATACATAATAGTAGTAACAACAATAACCATTTATGATAACAATAACAAATTAAACACTAGTAAATATATTATTTAAAAACAAAGCTATATCCCAACAATAACACAATAAACACTGTGACACCTACAGAGATCTTGTTTTTGATTGAAAGCTACTCTTAGTAACTTCCAGTGCATTTTTATGAGCTCTCCCATGTGTGTACACCTAGATGTGTAGGTTATTGCGTGGTAAATAAAATAAATGCATAAACAACAAGATGAACAAGAGCAACTTAATAATAAACACCAAAATTTCACAATAACCAAAAAGAACACCAACATAACAAATTCTAAACTAAACTTCTAAATTCAATAACAAGGTAGTCAAGCTAAAAAAATATCCAGTAAACTGAACCTCAATAAATATAATAAAATGTATAAAAACTTTTCAACTGCAAAACCATAATCAATATGTTTATTAATGTCATTAGTATATCTGTGAGTAAAATTTACTTTATTTATAAAAATCAAATAGAAAAATCAAGGTACGGAATTTATCCATAAAAGTGAAAGTTGTTTTGGGATGTAATTCCCAAATATTTTTTCCCTTCATTTATTTTGGCGAAAAACTTTTTTTAATTATTTATTTATTATTCAGCTTCAACGTTACCTTGTTAATCTTTTTGTTTTCAAACATGGTATTATAGGTTTTCAAACATGGTTTCTGAAACCCAATAATATCTAAAAAGTTTCTCAATTCGTTAAAATAAACTCCACAAAAAGCTTGCTGGTAAAGCAAGAGTAGTGTGTGGACCTCAACACCAGACATAACCATTACCCACAGTCTGCCTGTATCGATCCCTGTTCACAGGCAGGCACCGCCTCTGGATCTCTTCTTTCTTCCTTCTCGATAAATGTCTTAAGCTAAATACATATATTCTTGCTCAGAATTATTTCATTACTATTTTTACAGTTACTATGAACCCAGTATATAACATTCATAAATCGATGTACAAATTCGTAAGGGACATATTTATGTTTATTTTAATTTAAAACCCAAATCAGTATACGTTTTACAGATTTAAAATAAAAAAAAAAAACGCAAAAAGTCATACTTTGAAACAAAAACTCTTAAATTCAAATATATTTTTACACTTACGAGTAGATAAGCTTGTTTTTGTGCAAGGAAAATATTAAATTTTATAGTAAAATGACTGAGATTTAACGATGAAATTACTTTTCAAATACATGATACGTAAACTTATAAAATACTTTAACAGATTTTATTCTGCTAAAGACAGCATTCTTTAATATCTTTTATTACAATTACTATTTTACCATTGTGCACGAAAATTTTAATCATTTTTGAAACCAAATCATTCAATCAATAATTCAGGAGGATTTGGAAAGAAGGGCCGTTGTGGTGGAGAGAGGGTAAACCGTGCCTTTGATAAATGCGTTACTGGTGAAACATGGCAATCTCCCCACACCGCAGGTCGATATCAGGGGGCTGAACACAAATAAAATGTGCAAAAACCATGCGTAAAACAACAGCTTTAAAATTGTGAATGCTAGGATTTAGACAAATCTAAAGTATATGTCAAAATTACAGAAAAATAATGCAAAGCGAAATTTGCAATATTATTTTACATTATAATTGTTTATGATAGTTCAGCAGTAATTATTTGCATTATATTCGAACTATAAGTAAAAACTTGATTTCGTCAAATTACAAGTAAATTTGAAACCATTTTAAATGGATCAAAACTTAAACAATATTATTAATTAAATTAACTAGGGTGGGATACTTAAATA
Organism: Homalodisca vitripennis; assembly: GCF_021130785.1. Taxonomy (NCBI): domain Eukaryota; kingdom Metazoa; phylum Arthropoda; class Insecta; order Hemiptera; family Cicadellidae; genus Homalodisca; species Homalodisca vitripennis. The sequence goes on from NC_060208.1 coordinate 230,450,833, forward strand.
TTTGAGTTTTAAAGTACACTTTCAAAAAAATTAATCAATATAATTTTAAAAGAACAGGTGTGGAGGACTAAAAGTGTCGCTAACTTCAGAAAGTTTATATCCTACTTAGATCCGCCCTTGCAAATTGGTTTTTTAACGAGGTTCTTTACAGGTTCTTGCCAATTTTAAAGAGTAGGTGTTTTGTTATAAAATGTTTTCTTCTAAAGTTTAATACCTGCAAAGAGAATTCAACATCTTTGCTTATATTGTTAAGCTATTATAAAGAAAACTCAAAGCCATTTGATGTAATGGGTATTTTATACAATTCAGGCCGTTATTCTTATACAGGGTGTACATAAAGTCCTGCACGGGTATAATATTTTCTGAACGATAACAGATAAATCAACAAGATTTGGTACATCAATACTACACATAAAAAATCTATTCGTAGTAGGCTATTCTAGTTTTTCTTGTTTTAGTAGTGCTGTCCATCCTTTCTATCAGTGCGCTTTAGTACAAAAGAGTTTGTCGTATTGCTTGTAGTTCTTCAACTACACTACGTCGCTTGACGAACGTGAACGTATAACACTTCTTATGATGGTTGGTTGGGGAAATAACAGGACGATCCCACGAGTAAGCATGCCATTTATTTAATGACTACTTTCACGAGAGGAAGCCAATTTCTAGAACAAACTGTAGGGAGAACTGTTCAACGCTTTATGGAAACAGGAAGTGTTTCCGATCGTCATAGGTCAGGAAGGCCCGCTACTGCGACAACCGAAGACAACTCTTTAGATGTATTGCAGTCATTTATTGAGAATCGCAAGAGTCCCTACGCTCAGCGGCACAAACTCATGACATCTCTGTTTCGTCTGTTAAAAAACTTCTGAAAGGGTCTAATTTTAAGCCTTATAAAGTTCATTTGGTGCACGAACTCAACGAAGGTGATTTCGATCGTGGTATAGAATTTTGTGAAACTATGATGGCCAAAATAGATCGCAACGAAATTGATGTAATCAATATTGTGTTTTCGGACGAGTGTTCATTTATGCTGAATGGAAGCGTAAACAGGAACAATTGCCGTTACTGGAGAAGCGAAAATCCTCACTGGATGCGGGAGGCACATACGCAATATCCACTAAATGTCAATGTCTGGCTTGGTGTGATAGGTAACCAGTTGGTGGGTCCTTTCTTTATTGAAGGAAATTTAAATGCAATATCATACCAACGTTTTGCTGGAAAATGAAATTACACCAGCACTTTGAAACATGTTTGGAGAACATTTCCAGAATATCTGGTTTCAACAGGACGGAGCACCCCCACACTAACGGCATCGACGTAAGAGCCTATTTAAACACTGTTTTTTGGCAAAGGTGGATCGGAAGGCGGGGGACTGTAGAATGGCCAGCACGTTCAGCAGATCTGTCTCCATTAGAATATTTTGTTTGGGGTTTCCTTAAGGACAACTTCTACAAAACTAAACCTCAAAATTTAAATGAACTGAGACAAAGAATACCTCAAGAATGTAAGACGTTTCCTCAATTTTATCTGCAAAATACTGTTAATAGTTTTTATGTGCGTCTTTCCAACTGTCAAATAACCGGAGGTGCACAATTCGAAACATTTACTCTGAAAAAATTCGATAAGTAAACATATTTTTTAAATAAAACATTTGAACAGCCGCCATTTCGTACTGGATAAATCTTTTTGAGTGCGGTTTTGCGGCATTAAACTCTGCTAGATAAGCCCTTTAAAATGATGTCCATATTGACCTATGCGGGATGGACAGCACTACTAAAACAAGAAAACTAGAATAGCCTACTACGAATAGACTGGCTAATAGGAAAGTCCTAACTGCGACCCAAAGATAAGAGATTTCTAATTGTTACTGTTAGCAGGTTTTCCCCGTTATCAATATATTAGGACCAAATTTGTAACCCTTGAGGATAACTAAACGTCATAATTCACTTCTGTACAACTGACAAGCATAATGTAGTAGTTAGCTGCAGTATTCGTTTGGTTGCAGTTTTGCTTTACTGGGGTTATGGCTACTAATAAAATGTAACCAAGTAAAAACCTTTGAACAGCCGCCATTTTGTACTGGATCAATCTTTTTGAGTGCGGTTGTTTGGCATTAAACTCTGCTAGATAAGCCCTTTAAAATTATGTGCATAATGACCTATGCTCCTATTTAAGATTTCCTTCTGACTCCTTGCGGGACGTCCCCATGATATTACAGAAAACTGATAGTTCCTTCAAAAATTAGATTTTTAGGGGTAGTATTTATGTACCAAATCTTGTTGATTTATCTGTTATCGTTCAGAAAATATTATACCCGTGCAGAGACTTTATGTACACCCTGTATGTCATGATATTATGTCTGTATATGATTTGCTTCCCAGCTTGATCCAAAGTGACATTTGACGGATGTAATGAAGGTATTTAATTTACCGTTAAAAAGTTGGATTTTTTGAAGGAAACAGAGATTACTTAATTTTTATCTTACTGCGTAAAATAAATTAAGGATTTTTCATGACTACTAAATGGCTCAAAATACTAATTTTCGTAGACCTACCATTGCATTGCTACCTTTCATTCCGTATATAAATCGCCCCACACCAATTAAACTATGTTATCATTCACAATATTCTCTCAATTATAAAGAAAACTATTAAGTGTGATTAGATCACCAGTTGAGAAACCATCATATGCAAGGAAAAGCGTTCTGTGATAAAAATGGATAATTCGTAATATTTTAAATATATTTAACTCTCTTCAATGTACTTGTGATGAAAATATTATTACGTGTTTAAATAATTACCTAATATGTTAATATACAATTAGTTCGTATAAAAAAGAATACAATTTTTCGACAAAAAATTGTAATATCTAAAAAAACATTCTTAAGGTGCAGTTTACATTATTTCAAGCTCTGAAGGTCCGTTTCCTCAAACAAAGAAGATCAGCTCCTTGTTGAGGAGGGAAAGGAGAGGGGGAGAATATGAAAGAAATAGAGATAAGGAGTGGAGGTAAGATAGGTATAGGTATGACATGTTGTGTTATGTTATCCCTACAAAAATGGACTGGTCAGAGCACTGTAACCCCACCTACTGTGCAAGGGTGGAGCAAGTATGATAAGCTTCAAAATATAGAAAACCTAATATTTCTGCAGGTACGTCAGACAGGATGTCATGAAAAGCTTTTCAGGATAGTTCTATATATGTTTTAAAAATTACTACACCATTACCAGTTGTTTGCAAATATTTATGTTGTATTTTTATAGTACCTATAAGTCTATAAAACATTCTCATTAAATACGTGAAATACATTTCTTTCTTTTTTTAAAAATTGATATAATTTTCAATTTGACTTAAGGGGGCCATTTACCCATAAAAATGATTTTTTTTTTCAAAAATTTTTTTTTTTTTTTTTTCTGTTTTTATTTCTTAAACATTCTGGAAGACATGTTTTGGACATTTAAATAAGTTTTTATTGACTAAATCATGGTTTTTTGTGTGGTTTTGTACATGCATACACTGCCTGACTCCCATTTTTTTCGCCTGCATGCAGAAACCTTCATTATGCTACACCCAAATACAACTATCCAACAAAATTATTATTATTATACAATTATTATATAATTATACAATATAACAGTGGTTGTTTTCTCAGAGTTTTTTGATTTGTTAGGTTGGCAATACCAGCCAGAAACAATCTGATTTTTTGTACTGGCAAGCAGAAAGCCAGCTGTTTGTGTTTTGTTTTACTTCTCTAGCCTTGTTTTGTTGTGGTCAGTAAACACAGTGTGTTAATTTTTGAAGTTTGCTTTTATTTTCAGTAGAAAAGCACAAACTATAAATAGTGAAATTGATATTAGTTTTATATGTTAGTGGAAGTGTTTGAAGGACGGTGCTGTCTTCTTTGATTTGTTTTGAAGGTAGACAGATTTGTTTTGAAGAATTTTGGTGGTGAGCTTATGAATTTTTGTATTGTTAGTGAAAATGGCACCGATAAAACATTCTACTATTCAGAAAAGTGCTAGAACTAAGAGTAACAAAAAACTAAAAGCTGCTTTAGCAGCCAGTATAAAAGATGGGGGCAAGTGGAAAAAAACTTATAGGCCTACCACATCCTGTGATGATTCTAAACCCTGTTCCCAGTACTTCTTCTAAAAACATCTGAGAATAAGAGTGATTTAATTAGGTCTACAAAATCATTAGGCCTACCTACTATTAGAGTAAATGATATAAACACAGCTTTTACTAGGCGTAACTCGGAAGTTAGCTGCGAGGATAACACAAGCCTTCACGGCAGTACGCATAACACACCGGAGTACGCAGTGGTTGACATTAGGTGTTTGAAGCCTCTTGTTACTAGCCTAGCTTGCCCTCTATGCTTTCAACAAAATTTAGTTTTGAAGACATCAGACCAACGTGGGTTTGCAATTAAAACTTACGATTTCATGTAGTACTTGCGAAGAATTAAAAGCTTCTTCTTTTACTTCTGATACAATTGATGAATCTAACAACTTTGATGTAAACCGTAGAGTTGTGAAAAGTTTTACAGCATTAGGAAAAGGTTATGCTGCTGTAGAGCAGTTTTGTATGATTATGAACATGCCTATTTTGAGTAGCAAAACATTTAACAAGCATGCTTCAGTTGTAGCAAATACTGCCATTGATGTCAGTCAAAGTAATCTTGAAATGGCTCGAAAAGAGTGCGTGAAGTATACAAAGAAATGGATTGTACTGTAACTGACGATTCTGTCATTGATCTCGGTGTGTAAGCTACGATGGATCGTGGCACAAGAGAGGCCATACATCCAATTATGGCATTGGATGTGTGATAGAGCTACAAACTGGCCTAGTCGTAGACTATTGCGTACTGTCAAAGTATTGTCAGGTGTGTGAAATTACTAAGACAGAGTTAGGTGAAGATTCTCCAGAATATAATATTTGGTTTAGTGGACATAAAGACTTGTGCTACAAAAACTATGATGGGTCATTCCCCAGCAATGGAAACAAAAGCTGCGGAAATCCTTTGGCAGAGATCTTTGACCTATAACTTTCGTTATGTCACTATTTTGTCGGACGGTGATTCTTCTGTATTTGGTCACCTCCAGAGCCTTCATATTTATGGAAATGAGTTAGTCCTAACAAAAGAAGAATGTGTTAACCACGTTGCCAAACGCCTTGGACTGGGCTTCGCAATATTATTAAGACATGTCGTACTAAAGGTATAACCCTTGGTGGCAAAGGCTACGGAATGCTCAAGGAAACAACAATTATAAAACTGACAAAATATTACAAGAATAGCATCCTTAGGAATAAAGATGACATTTCTAAAATGAAAAGTGACATACTTGCCACTTTACATCATTGTACATCCACAGATGAAGCGCCTCGCCACTCAAAATGTCCTGATGGAGAAAAGAGCTGGTGTTTTTACAAAAGGGCGCAAGCTACAAACGTTACACCTGGTCCGCATAAGGACAACTTGGGTACTGCCATCACGCCACAGGTTCTCAGACACATCTTTCCTGTTTACCAAAGGTTAGTGGCAAAGGATTTGTTGGAAAGATGTGTAAAAGGAAGGACCCAAAATGCAAATGAGAGTTTGCATGGTACCATATGGAAAAAGTGTCCTAAAACAAGAAAACGTTTCGAAAAAAGACTCTTGAGGGCGCAGTAGCTGAGGCTGTTTCACAGTTTAATTTTGGAAACTCTGTATTTTCATTGAGCATGAGTGCTGCTGGAGTCTCTCCTGGAAGGTTCAGTGGTAGAATAATAAATATCAGAGACAAAAAGAGAGTTACTAGCACTGTGCGCAAGAACAATCTGCATTACAAGAGATATCGAAGGAATTTGAAGCTGAAGAAGCAGAGACTAGAAGACAAGAAGAAGAAGAAAGAAGGGGCCTACTTATGGAGCAGGGGAACTTCTAGGAACTTATATCCTTATAAGTAAGTGTTTAAACTAAATACAATGTAAGAATTGTGTCAAGCTTTTGTTTTTTGGACTTTTCCGAAAGTTTTAAATTTCTGTGTTTTGCGTCGCAGGAAACACTCTAACTTTTTTATTTGTTAATATATCAACTTGAAATTTTTTATGTACTCTCCTAGATACTTTATCTACACACTGTAGCATGGAAATTACAAAAATACTACAAATAACCCCACAAAAAAAATCTTTTTGAAAATTTTTGTTTTAAAACCTGACTTTTTGAGGAAAAAAAATTTTTTATGGTAATAAATAACTGAATTTATTAAAAACCCATGCTACAGTGTGTAGGTATTTGCTTACCCTACAATTAAAAAAAAGAAATACTTAATTATCTATAATACTAATTAAAACTAGAGTGTTTCCCGTGATGAAAACAAAAAAAAAAAGTGCTCTCCCCCCCCTAAGGCAATGGGTGGGGGGGAAAGAAAGTTTTTTCATTGAAATTTTTTTTTTACAAAAACTAACCAGGTTATAATAAAATAGTCAAATAAAAAAAATTATATAATTAAAAAACTTTTGGTTTTGGGTAAATGGCCCCCCAGTTTTATTTCAATGTTAAACATTTTGGACAAGAACCACAAGGTAATCACATAAAACTTGTCATACATAGTGATATAGTATATGATTTAACTGATATAACTTTAGTACATTCTCAGTTATAAAAAAATAATAACAAAGATTCTTCTTACTTACATTTATCATTCAACTATCGCTTAGATAATGATATGTGTGTGTGTTTGTGTTACATTACCTTCAATTTTTGACCTAGTTTTTTGCTGTTTTAGACTGAATTAAAGCAAAAGAACAACTTGTATTAATGCTAAGATTTAAAATTATTTGTACTTTTTTCTGTTTAAGCAATAATTGTCTGGATTATTAGAGATAATTTGAAATGTATAGTAAATAAACTTAAATTTGTGGTATTAAATATAACAAAGCTACGCCTTTCCTATTCTGATATGAGTAAAACGTCTAATATAAGCCTTTTGATAAACAACTACTACCTCAGTTGGTCTTATTTTTCACAGTGTTCCTTTTAAATTTCTTAATATGTAATGATTTATTTCCAAACAAATTAATGTTGAAAGCATTGTGGAAAAAGTTTGAAAGGTTTTGTATAAAGAAAACAATGACCCAGCTTCTAAGGAATTTGAACAAAAGCTGCCACATTTTCACACACTAAACTACCAATGTACTTTACTATCAAGATACTGAAGATTTCAATATTAACTAAATATATGTGTCCTTACCACTTTAGAAAACCCTGACAGAACACTTTATTCGTCCCTCATTTTTCTCTCAGGAAGTGTTTTTGATGTAGTGTGATTATTGAACTTGTCCTATTTACAGTTATTACTTGTCTCAAAAATCAGAGTATTATGACCATTTACAAAAAGAGAGATAAATCTACAATACCAGTTGATTTTTTTGGTCATCCCATTCTTATTCTAAGTGTTGCTTTTTTATTGATGAATTAGTTAACAACGATTTCTAAATATATAACGCAATCGCGAACATTACATGATGAGAAGTCCTTTGTTGTTTGATTGAAGGAAGGTAAATTTGGTGTTGCATGAGATTGAATTTGACGAGTGATGCAAGTGTATTGAAACGCCCTAATTGGTGTGATTGGTATTGAGATGTCCAGCATAAAGCAAACCTCAATAGTGTTTACCAATGTTGCGGAGTGCCACTCAGGGATTATGTCGTCACTTAAACTGATCGTTTCCAATCGTGCAAGGTGATAACCAGAATAGTTGACATAGACATAGTGTATTTAAATAGTTTCTACTCTAGATCTATTTACACAAACACAATTTTTTATTGATGATTAACATGTGGTTGTATACTATTTGATTTTGGTGAGCCAAATACTTTTAATATGTATTTCATTCTTTATAGAAAACTCAGTTTCCATGCATGTACAACTGCCATATACCACAAAAAGACAACATAGCCACTACAAGTGTTATTGTTATTAAGATGTGCCAAGTTCACACCGTGTTCACCAAGCCATGCACGTTGTATTGGATATCTTTTTTGTGGAGCATACATAACTTTAAGCATTTTCAATACTATACTTTTACTCACACTATCCTAAGATTACACACTAGTCCCTCTCTCATCAGGGCGTTATCACTCAGGTGAGTAGACGGTTAGTAAGATAAAGACATAGACACACTTTTGAAATTTTGTCCTCAGTTCAGTGGAGATTGTATTTGGGTTAGGAGTTGACCAATATATCAAGTCTCCAGGGCTTATTTGTAAGGGTTCCTTATATTCAAAAGTACATGGACTCCATTTTAAGTCCCTCTCGGTTCTTGAATAAAGCATAATATACCTTGGCATCAAAATTATAAAATTAGCTTCAAATTAACATATTTTTACGCACGGAACACGGTATTATAAAACTGTACATTATACTGCGCATGTCTGTGTAAAACGCATGTTAATCAGACGAGTTATATGAAAGCAACTATCTTGCTGTACGTTGCATACACGTTAATTTGTCAAGAATATGCTTTCTGGAAATTAAAGGCTAGATAACGTAGGTAATACACAAGATATTAAACTTCCCGTGATAGGGACTGGATGTCTCTTATCTATCTAGCGAAATCTACCTCGGTCTGAAAGTGAGTGAAGCGAGACAAGCGTTGATAAGAGTTCTGGGAATTTGTGTTATTAAAATGATAATTGACATAAAATTAATTTTGGTGCAATGGCAAACTATTTGCCTACGGAATCTACTAAATACAGGCCTTATATTAAGTTTGTAAATTGCTGTATTTTAAAATTAATATTGAAGACTGTCTTTCACTTAAACTATTCTAATTTATAACCAGAGCAAATAAATAGTGATAATGAGGAGAAAGTCACGGATTGGGGTTGTAAAACAAACGAAGAATTAAACATTAAAATAATACGCGTTTACTCCCAAGTGTACAAATAAAACTACTATTATAGAAAATCAAGTTATTGGCTACATTTTTTAAACTAAAATATTACACGTTTTTATATCTTTTAAAAATAAAAATGATATTGTATTCATGGGTTTGGAGTAATCGAGCAACAATAAGCCAATACCCCCAAGTGAATAAATTAAATTACGGACTATACAAAATCAAGTTATTGCCTACATTTCCGTTCATTAAAATATTGCATGTTTGATGTATTTGAAACAAATAAATAAGTTTATACAACTAATTTTAGATAAAAAATTGATAAAATTTCTTATTCCAGAGTGGTGGCTTGCAAATATTATGGTGTAAATTAAATTGATTGTACTATTACTCCCATTACTTGTAATTTTGGTAGAAATACCTTTAACTTTTGGCTTTGAAACAAATGATAGATACGTATTTCTCGTATGTTATGTTGAATTTAGCCTAACTCAAAAATTATCCCTTAGAACATAAGCACTCGAAATATTCCATTATTGTATAGATAAGTTTACATTCACTAATAAAATGAGACTGAGATGTTATATTAAAACAGTGTGAAAATTAGAAATGTATAAAGATATAATAAACAAAAGAAGTGATGTGTATCTAAGGACAGTTTGAAAAAGTTCGAGAGAAATTGTTAAGTATATATTCAAGGCTATCCATAATAATATAGAGACACTCTAAAGTAATTTTTAGCATACCTAATCCAATGCTAATATAAAAATTATTATGCATCTAAATTAAAATAAAGGAACAACTAGAAAATTGGGCTAAATCCATTAAGTCTTCCTTTCTTTTTTTATGATTACCTCTCTAATTGATTATATTTTGAAAAGTGCAGTGATCTAGTCTAAAATCATATAGACAAAAATGAATCGCAAAAATGTTTTTTAGAACTCTTTTTGTGAAATATTCATTGAAATCAGAAGAAGGATTATATGAAGTAAAGTATTGGAAAATTTAACTGAAATATTTTGGAAAACAGAAGAAAATTATGTGTTATGATTAAAGTTTAACTTACCCCAAGAAATTGGAAGAAACGCTTATTTGCATTAAATTTATGTAAAATATTAAATATACAGTGTTTCATCAGTAGTGTAATGCAAATGGTGAATATTTTATTCCCGATTTCACCAGAGACGAGTAATGAACAAACTCCTTTACATTGTGATATGACATTTTAACATGATGTATTGAAACAGATAAATAAACAATAACATGCATAAGTGATCCATTTTTGCTAGACTAAAGTCCAAAACCAACAAGACTTGTAATGCAAAACCTTATAAACGATTATTTTGGCATGTATATTAGAATTAAATTAATAAGGATTTACACCTCGTACAGAAAGTAGAGAGAATTTCTCCCTAGAGTGCAACAGGCTTCACGTTCCTATGAAGGTATGTTATATTTCCTTTATCAGAGAAATAAGGCAAAGTCAACTATACAAATTAAAAAAATTTAGACCGAAATTTTATAACAAGTGCCCAGATTTAGAACCTTTTTAACCTAAGTATATTTTTAAGACCAACATATTTATATATTATTTCATTCGGGGCAAGAAAGCGAACTAAAATTAGGCACTTGAATTTAAACGTCTGAAAGTGTGGATCTTTTAACCGGAGTAGGCTTTTTCAGTCCTACGTATATGTATAATGTTTTCTTCATTGGGCCAACAAGGCAGTCTCCTATGGTAACTAGAAAATATCTTAGAGGGCAGATGAAAGCACTTGTTGACAGGAGCAGGTTTTTGAGAACTACTATTGTACCTTTTGTTGTCTTCATCACGATAATAAAGCAGACACAGCTGTGACGTTAGAAATATAATTAATTTGAAACAGAAGAGCTCCTACACATGAAAGACATGATACAGGAATCATGCTTAACTCTCTCACTTATAACCATGAACTTTCTGTTTTTAAAATAATGAAAACGAGAATTGCCAAATAAAAATTGTAACATTATTAAATAAAAGATTGATAAATGTATACAACAATAAGGGGTAACAAATTTTGTAGAGCATTTAAAAGAATCGTTTTCATCAATTATGGCTAACCAAGTACGTAACAGGAACCCGCGATAAACACCTACCGTAAAATGAAAATACTAAGAGGATCGGAAAAAAAGGAAAAATATTACATAGAAATTTCATATATTGCGATAAATATGTACTTAAAATAATAGTGTATATAATTTAATTTTATGAAGATGTTTAATTAATTTTATTAAACATTTACTCTTAATGTAAGATCTAAATGTGCCAAGTTAATAAAATCGTGTAACTCTCCTTTGAACACTGCAATATTATGTTAAATCTCGATTACTATCGTTAAGGTTTAAATTATATTTTTCAGTCGATTAATCGAGTATCTGTTAAAATTCTAGGCGCTGTATTACAATACTTGTATAACACAATAAACAGTGTTAAAATACACTGTGTTTTATCTGGAGGTAATGAACTGGTTTTAAATAAATGATAAGTAATACAGAAATGTCGTAGTCTATTATACAACTAAGCCTGTACATGGCTCTGCAATAGATCTGATAATCCTTCCATCCTGCATAGTGCCTGTCGTCTCTAGGACCTTTGTCTGTTCATGTTCACGTAGTTTATTATCTCGATTTATATTTTTACAATTTCTTTGCTCATGTTCTTTCGCATAGTGATAAACACCTGGGATTCATTATGGTTCAGTGCTTAGCTACATTTCCTCAGGTTTGAAAATTTTAGCAGCTTCCTGAGGTTCTCAAAATTTGTTCTTGATATTTTGCAAATGAATATGAAATCCCTCTTTTCCTTTAAGTACGTTCGTTATCCTGGCAAAACTTACTTACTACTAGCTGTACAAGTCTTGCACAAGAATATCATCCAGGATTTTGTGATTTAAATTTTCAAATTACCGTATAAATTCTCAATACATATGTATTTAATAATTACATAATATCTTGATCAATTATATCCATAGATTCTCACATTTTTTTCTTCCATAAATCATGATTAGCGATTATGCTTCATTTAGTTTTGTTCGTTGTATCCAGCTTACTTTGAAAATTTTCCCTAAGCTTTTCAATACCTTTCTTACCTTATCTTAATAATTTCCTTACGGATGTATCTACAAGTTTCCTCTACTTACTTTTTGTTGGCTTTAAGATTTTCTGCAGAACTTTTGTCTATTTTGCGTACATTCAGATGGAATCCTTGGCTTTGTTTATTTTCTATTGGTTGGATACTGCTTAACAACGCGTTATTTTCCTTTTCTCAAGTTCGAACTCTGAATTGCTTAAGCTTTACACTTATAACGAAAAATACTCCCCCAATAACTTTACGTAAATTCTTTCCTATGTCCTTTCCCAGCCATCGCTATTTTCCTTCATATTATTTGTTTTTCTACCTTTTGATTGTCTTTTTCCTCTATTCTTATTCATTAGTTTTTTCCGTAAAAGGGAAGTATTTTGTATTAATTTTTTATAAGATGGAAAATTTTTATCATATAAATAAGTTATCATTGTTAGATATGTTAAACAGATTGTTTTAAGGCAGTGGATATCATTCTTATAACATAGCCTAGTAAACCAATAACAGAAGAAATACTATCAGAGTGAGAGGGGAAGAGAATGAGAGGGTGATATGGGGGCTGAGTGATAGGCCGAGGGAGGTAGAGAAATATCTAATGGCAAGGCTAGGGCCGGTCTGAATAAGGAATTATTGAGTGAAAGTGGAGAGAGGGCTGGTTTGATGTCGGTCAGCCAGACTGCTGTATAATGCATTTGTACTTAGCTGATGAGTTTCCAAAGGCATCGTTAATACCTGGAGAATTCTTCAGGTTAATCGCAAGGTTTCTTAGTATCTTAGTGTTTCTGTTGCAAAAATATTAAGGAATTAATTAGAAAATTAATTATCAACATCACTAAGAAAATACAATGGCAGAAAAAAAATATACACTACTTGACTAAATGTCAACTAAGTATCTAGATAGTATATAATTTGTAAATAACCAAAAATATTTGCCTAACTAACATACCAATGATTTCTATAAAGTTTAATTCGCATTGAAATTCATTATTCAATTATAATAATGATGTTTATCTGGTATTTTAAATATATATTCACAACCCCTTTACCTTTTATTACAGTGAAATCTGAAACTGTTTTCTACTGATAATTGAAAACATTTCTGATAACCAAAAACTTCTAGACTGTTGGATTTAGGTTATTACTTTGGATAGGTTCTGCAGTTGCTTCAACAGAGAAAGTAGATTCTGGAAAGTTAAAAATTTGCTTCAAAGGACTATTTAATTCTGCTAATTTACACTATCACAAAGGTATATTTTTTCTCGTTTAAGATGGCTCTGTTGTGCATTTTAACTTCGCTTCTTTAATAGAATGAATCTTTTTGTGGTTCAGTAGCAAAAGTCATTCATATTTGGTTTTTATTTAGTTAAATAATTTTGAAGTACTATTTTTGAAATCTTTGATACACTTGAACTACATTGAAAAAGTATAGGCATTAAAAATGGATAATAAAATTACAATGAAATATTAGACGAAACAATTGTATAAAGGAAGATGTTATCAACAATAGTATCCCCCTTCAAACAACCTAGGCCTACTTGTCGCCCACCCGAGATCCTATCGTAAAGAAGTAAGTTAAATATAATGGAATCAGGAGAAGAAATGGTAGTATGAAGTAAGATGTTTCCAACAATAGTCTCCCTCTTCAGACAATTTGCCTGACTCCCACACGAGATCATATAATAAATGCATAAGTTAAGTTGAATGAATAAGGAGAGGAAATGATATCAACTAGTCCCACGAAATCTGTAACTCTGGAATTGTTTTGTTTCATATTCCACTGCCTACAGAATGGTTCTCCGAACCACAGCTACTAATAAAAGTACATTAGTAAAGCAAATACACGCACAATCAAGTCATTAAGTAGTATTTAACGTGATTATTTATTTGTGTATTAACACCATAATGTCTTATTTGAAACTATAAATAGGAAATTTCAAGTTGTATATTACTAACAACTAGTCTGCACCTATTATTATAGTGCTTCATTACTATAAAGTGAAGTGACTATAACAAGAAAAATGGTATTTGGTACAACCTTACAACCACTCTATTGTGTAACAATGCATAACGTACTAAAATCAACGTTTTAAGTACAGATTTCATGAATATTTATTTATTATTATATTTAGTAGTTTTCGATTTCAATTTGAAGTATACTATGCAAAACTGCATATTTGTTATTTTTTGAAGAGTAAATTCAACCACGGAGTAACCAGTTTAAAAATACATGACACCGAAAATGGTGGGTCTGAATGGTACCGACCTAAAACTACTACAATTATATTTTATTTTATCATAGCACTAGCTTAGTTATTAGCCGTTAAGACTAATAAATGCAAAAAAATTAACATGAAATTATCTTTATAATAATATTTTTTTTATCTAGCACAGTAACACAGAGGGTGGTTATGATATGAGAAAATTCTTTTATGGACAATTTTTGAACTATTTCACAACATGTAAAACAAATTTTACCTCATGTTCTACTTAATTTCTGTTTTATTTCAGTCCGCAGGTATTTTTTCCTTGGAAAAAATTCATAAGTTCCAAGTCATTAAATCCATATTTTAATCATTTTTATAAAAAAATAGGCCAATGTCATATAACTTACTGCTAAGAAAAGAAAATAAATACAACGGAGCGTGTTGAAATAAATGTTATACTTTTCAATTCCTTATTTGTCTATGTGTGTCAGAATTTTTTCAAAACATTCTTTAGGAATAGCTCATTAATTAATGGTTTTTTTAAAAAGGAAAGTGCCTATTACACCGCTATATCTTAATACTTGATGTTCATATTATACATAAAAATGTATTAATTCACAAAGACATTTCACAAAAACTCGACTTAACAAAACCATTTGAGTTCATGTAACTAAATTATAGGCTATATAGTGTTAAAAATGATTCATTTATATCGTTTCGCTTTACTTAAATTATTTAAGAGAAGTATTAATATTAGGAGAATGATTCGATTTTTAACAAATAAACAAAAAGGAAACTATATATAAATATTAGTTTTGGACACCTTAGCTGCCTCATTGAGTATAATACGTACATTCATTCATTATTCTAATGTAGAACTATTTAATATTACTCGGATTAGTTCGTCACTTATTTCTCTACAAACTATAGTTTCCAAGCATTTAATGACACTGAAATGAAAAATAAATCTGTAGTAGAACCAACTGTAACACGTGCCAAAAAACTTAAATGAACAATAATTAATTTTAATCAACCACTGTTTTTATTACATGGCAAATATGAGATTGTAAATGCGTTTTAGAACAATCTTTTAATGCATCAAAAGATTTTAATTATGGAAGTTTATTCATTACTTTTATTTTAAATCTGGCACTCAACTTTTTAAAACTTGCATTGTATACCACATATTGTTTTTCATAATTTCTCCATACACATTATAAGAGACTTGAAATGTACACTATATCATAACATAAATGAAAAACTGATGAACTTTTAAGTTGGTATGTATCCCCTTTACTTATATATTATGATTTAGAAATGAGAAACGGTGTGAGGTAACATGAATATTGTGTCGATGCTGGAGTGCTGTTGCTAGGCAACATGTTTGTTTATTTAACCCAGCTCGGCTCTGTTTACCCTACCTTCTCAAGAAATTTATAGTGTCTTTCTTTTGCTGAAAACTTCAAAAACAATTTGTCAAGAATATATTATATATATATATAATTATATATTATATTTCAATTCTAAATCGGAACTCAGAACTAATATTAGGAGACCATAGGTAATGGAAATATAGCTTATACTTGAATACAAAAAAAGTCCAACGAATTCTTGACAACTATATATATATATATTTGCGTTGCAAGTAATCAAATCAACATTGCGAAATGCTTTCGGTTTGTTGTTAAATGATCTAGTCACATGACCCTTTAAGCTATTCGGAGTAACCAAAAAGCTTTAAAAAAATGTTATGTTGTTTTTTAGTTTCAATTTTGATGTTGTATAAGCTATACTTAAATAGGAGAAAAGTTAAAATATTTGCAATGATGCATTGTAATATACTGCATAGAACAAAGGTTAAAACTCTTTTTTCTTAACAAAAACTCAAACTTTTTTTTTTTAAATAATGTTTTATCAGTGAGTGAATATACATGTTTTTAACTAAAAAAGTATTTGTACTAAGTTGAAGATAGTATTTAACAGGGTCGGCTTTAAAGTGTATTAAAACACAAACACACACACACACACACACACACACACGTTCAATCTAGTGGGTTGTTAAATAATGTTTCAGAATAGGTAAATGCGTTTGTCGACAAAATTATTTACATACTAATATGTAGTAGTACTGTCGCATTAAATTACACAAGAAAACAAATGCCACTACATTGGCTATATGCTTAAGACTTTTTGCCATATCGATCGTAAGGCTCAAGGTGCATTGTTCTTGAAGACATTCCAGTGATAAATATTCTGCGGTTATGAGCTTAACACAAGTTATCGTTGTTTCAAAAATAAATATTGCCCAGTGAGGCGACTAAGGGCTGGAATGGCTACCGAATGTAGTTAGTTAAACATTGTAGTGAAGGCTGCCTGTGGGCAGACATTGGTATTTTTACAAAATACTATTAAGGAAATATAATATCACCTTTAACGGATTACAATGCTAAAAATTAGCGATTAGTGAGTGAGACAGCCAGGTGTGTGCAAAACTATAAATTTGCTGTTACTTGAGGAGAAATATATGTATATAAAATGCAGGAAAACCCCTTCACTATGTCATCAAATAGTTCTCCATCTTTCAGATATCTATGAATATTGAACACCCTATCTCACGTGTGCATTATGATTTATATAAAAACAAAAATAAGGCCACATCATGCATATATAAAACCACCAGGCGTGGCAACCCTTAGAACAATGTGTATATTTGTTATTAATCTTCCAGACATGCTGTAAAGTTCAAATTTAACATGCATTGTAAACATGAATCTATTTAGATTATAAATACCCATTTTTATAAACATCGAACACAAATAAGGGTTGAAATGGAGTTTCAAACCTAGAATTAATTATATATCTATTTTGCAACTTCCCTATTTCCTTCTATGATGAAAATTTACACTCATGAGTTCCACATAATCAACAAAAGTGGAAAACGTTTTAATGACAATCATCCATTCATAGGGGCCGAAATGTTCATAGGTCTGTTCATCCTCAAGAGTTACAACATTTTACTTTTTCCCCCCCCCCCCACCCCCCCCCCCCCCCACCCCCCCCCCCCCCCACCCCCCCCCCCCCCCACCCCCCCCCCCCCCCACCCCCCCCCCCCCCCACCCCCCACTTCACTCACTTTCAGACCGAGGTAGATTTCGCTAGATAGATAAGAGACATCCAGTCCCTATCACGGGAAGTTTAATATCTTGTGTATTACCTACGTTATCTAGCCTTTAATTTCCAGAAAGCATATTCTTGACAAATTAAAGTGTATGCAACGTACAGCAAGATAGTTGCTTTCATATAACTCGTCTGATTAACATGTGTTTTACACAGACAAGCGCAGTATAATGTACAGTTTTATAATACCGTGTTCCGTGCGTAAAAATATGTTAATTTGAAGCTAATTTTATAATTTTGATGCCAAGGTATATTATGCTTTATTCAAGAACCGAGAGGGACTTAAAATGGAGTCCATGTACTTTTGAATATAAGGAACCCTTACAAATAAGCCCTGGAGACTTGATATATTGGTCAACTCCTAACCCAAATACAATCTCCACTGAACTGAGGACAAAATTTCAAAAGTGTGTCTATGTCTTTATCTTACTAACCGTCTACTCACCTGAGTGATAACGCCCTGATGAGAGAGGGACTAGTGTGTAATCTTAGGATAGTGTGAGTAAAAGTATAGTATTGAAAATGCTTAAAGTTATGTATGCTCCACAAAAAAGATATCCAATACAACGTGCATGGCTTGGTGAACACGGTGTGAACTTGGCACATCTTAATAACAATAACACTTGTAGTGGCTATGTTGTCTTTTTGTGGTATGGCAGTTGTACATGCATGGAAACTGAGTTTTCTATAAAGAATGAAATACATATTAAAAGTATTTGGCTCACCAAAATCAAATAGTATACAACCACATGTTAATCATCAATAAAAAATTGTGTTTGTGTAAATAGAGCTAGAGTAGAAACTATTTAAATACACTATGTCTATGTCAAATATTGTGGTTATCACCTTGCAGAATTGGAAACGATCAGTTTAAGTGACGACATAATCCCTGAGAGGCACTCCGCAACATTGGTCAATACTATTGAGGTTTGCTTTATGCTGGACATCTCAATACCAATCACACCAATTAGGGCGTTTCAATACACTTGCATCACTCGTCAAATTCAATCTCATGCAACAGCAAATTTACCTTCCTACAATCAAACAACAAAGGACTTCTCATCATGTCATATTTTCTATTGCGGTATATCTTTAGAAATCGTTGTTAACTAATTCATCAATAAAAAAGTTACACTTAGAATAAGAATAGGATGACCAAAAAAATCAACTAGTATTGCAGATTTATCTCTCTTTTTGTAAAAGGTCAGAATACTCTGATTTTTGAGACAAGTAATAGCTGTAAATAGGACAAGTTCAATAATCACACTGCATCAAAAACAATTCCTGAGAGAAAAATGAGGGACTTGAATAGAGTGTTCTGTCGGGGTTTACTGAATTGGTAAGTACACATACATTTAGTTAATATTGAAATCTTCAGTATCTTGATAGTAAAGTACATTGGTAGTTAAGTGTGTGAAAATGTGGCAGCTTTGGTTCAAATTTCTTAGAAGCTGGGTCATTGTTTTCTTTATGCAAAACCTTTCAAACTGTTTTCCACAATGCTTTCAACATCAATTTGTTTGGAAATAAATCATTCCATATTAAGAAATTTAAAAGGAACACTGTGAACAATAAGACCAACTGAGGTAGTAGTTGTTTATCAAAAGGCTTATATTAGACGTTTACTCATATCAGAATAGGAAAGGCGTAGCTTTGTTATATTTAATACCACAAATTTAAGTTTATTTACTATACATTTCAAATTATCTCTAATAATCCAGACAATTATTGCTTAAACAGAAAAAAAGTACAAATAATTTTAAATCTTAGCATTAATACAAGTTGTTCTTTTGCTTTAATTCAGTCTAAAACAGCAAAAAACTAGGTCAAAATTGAAGGTAATGTAACACAAACACACACACATATCATTATCTAAGCGATAGTTGAATGATAAATGTAAGTAAGAAGAATCTTTGTTATTATTTTTTATAACTGAGAAATGTACTAAAGTTATATCAGTTAAATCATATACTATATCACTATGTATGACAAGTTTATGTGATTACCTTGTGGTTCTTGTCCAAAATGTTTAACATTGAAATAAAACTGGGGGCCATTTTTACCCAAAACCAAAAGTTTTTTTAATTATAATTTTTTTTTTATTTGACTATTTTATTATAACCTGGTTAGTTTTTGTAAAAAAAATTTCAATGAAAAAACTTTCTTTCCCCCCCACCCATTGCCTTAGGGGGGGAGAGCAGTTTTTTTTTTGTTTTCACGGGAAACACTCTAGTTTTAAATTAGTATTATAGATAATTAAGTATTTCTTTTTTTTTAATTGTAGGGTAAGCAAATACCTACACACTGTAGCAATGGGTTTTAATAAATCAGTTATTTATTACCATAAAAAATTTTTTTCCTCAAAAAGTCAGGTTTTTAAAACAAAAATTTTCAAAAAGATTTTTTTTTGTGGGGTTATTTGTAGTATTTTTGTAATTTCCATGCTACAGTGTGTAGATAAAGTATCTAGGAGAGTACATAAAAAATTTCAAGTTGATATATTAACAAATAAAAAAGTTAGAGTGTTTCCTGCGACGCAAAACACAGAAATTTAAAACTTTCGGAAAAGTCCAAAAAACAAAAGCTTGACACAATTCTTACATTTTATTTAGTTTAAACACTTACTTATAAGGATATAAGTTCCTAGAAGTTCCCTGCTCCATAAGTAGGGCCCTTCTTTCTTCTTCTTCTTGTCTTCTAGTCTCTGCTTCTTCAGCTTCAAAATTCCTTCGATATCTCTTGTAATGCAGATGTTCTTGCGCACAGTGCTAGTAACTCTCTTTTTTTGTCTCTGATATTTTATTATTCTACCACTGAACCTTCCAGGAGAGACTCCAGCAGCACTCATGCTCAATGAAAATACAGAGTTTTCCAAAATTAAACTGTGAAACAGCCTCAGCTACTGCGCCCTCAAGAGTCTTTTTCGAAACGTTTCTTGTTTTAGGACACTTTTTTAAATTTTTTCCATATGGTACCATGCAAACTCTCATTTGCATTTGGGTCCTTCCTTTTACACATCTTTCCAACAAATCCTTTTGCCACTAACCTTTGGTAAACAGGAAAAGATGTGTCTGAGAACCTGTGGCGTGATGGCAGTACACCCAAGTTGTCCTTATCGGACCAGGTGTAAACGTTTGTAGCTTGCGCCCTTTTTTTGTAAAAACACCACTCTTTTTCTCCATCAGGGACATTTTGAGTGGGCGAGGGCGCTTCATCTGTGGATGTACAATGATGTAAAGTGGCAAGTATGTCACTTTTTCATTTTAGAAATGTCATCTTTATTCCTAAGGATGCTATTCTTGTAATATTTTGTCAGTTTTATAATTGTTGTTTCCTTTGAGCATTCCGTAGCCTTTGCCACCAAGGGTTATACCTTTAGTACGACATGTCTTAATAATATTGAGAAGCCCAGTCCCAAGGCGTTTGGCAACGTGGTTTTTTTAAACAACATTCTTCTTTTGTTAGGACTAACTCATTTCCATAAATATGAAGGCTCTGGAGGTGACCAAATACAGAAGAATCACCGTCCGACAAAATAGTGACATAACGAAAGTTATAGGTCAAAGATCTCTGCCAAAGGATTTCCGCAGCTTTTGTTTCCATTGCTGGGAATGACCCATCATAGTTTTTGTAGCACAAGTCTTTATGTCCACTAAACCAAATATTATATTCTGGAGAATCATTCACCTAACTCTGTCTTAGTAATTTCACACACCTGACAATACTTTGACAGTACGCAATAGTCTACGACTAGGCCAGTTTGTAGCTCTATCACACATCCAATGCCCCATAATTGGATGTATGGCCTCTCTTGTGCCACGATCCATCGTAGCTTACACCGAGATCAATGACAGAATCGTCAGTTTACAGTACAATCCATTTCTTTGTATACTTCACGCACTCTTTTTCGAGCCATTTCAAGATTACTATGACTGACATCAATGGCAGTATTTGCTAACAACTGAAGCATGCTTGTTAAATGTTTTTGCTACTCAAAATAGGCATGTTCATACATCATACAAAACTGCTCTACAGCAGCATAACCTTATTCCTAATGCTGTAAAACTTTTCACAACTCTACGGTTTACATCAAAGTTGTTAGATTCATTCAATTGTATCAGAAGTAAAAGAAGAAGCTTTTTAATTCTTCGCAAGTACTACATGAAATCGTAAGTTTTATGCAAACCCACGTTGGTCTGATGTCTTCAAAACTAAATTTTTGTTGAAAGCATAGAGGGCAAGCTAGGCTAGTAACAAGAGGCATCAAACACCTAATGTCAACCACTGCGTACTCCGGTGTGTTATGCGTACTGCCGGTGAAGGCTTGTGTTATCCTCGCAGCTAACTTCCGAGTTACGCCTAGTAAAAGCTGTGTTTATATCATTTACTCTAATAGTAGGTAGGCCTAATGATTTTGTAGACCTAATTAAATCACTCTTATTCTCAGATGTTTTAGAAGTACTGGGAACATGGTTAGAATCATCACAGGATGTGGTAGGCCCTATAAGTTTTTTCCACTTGCCCCCATCTTTACTGGCTGCTAAAGCAGCTTTTAGTTTTTTTGTTACTCTTAGTTCTAGCACTTTTCTGAATAGTAGAATGTTTTTATCGGTGCCATTTTCACTAACAATACAAAAATTCATAAGCTCACCACCAAAATTCTTCAAAACAAATCTGTCTACCTTCAAAAACAAATCAAAGAAGACAGCACCGTCCTTCAAACACTCCACTTCCACTAACATATAAAACTAATATCAATTCACTATTTATAGTTATGTGCTTTTCTACTGAAAATAAAAGCAAACTTCAAAAATTAAACACACTCTGTGTTTACTGACCACAACAAAACAAGGCTAGAGAAGTAAACAAAACACAAACAGCTGCTTTCTGCTTGCCAGTACAAAAAATCAGATTGTTTCTGGCTGGTATTGCCAACCTAAACAAATCAAAAACTCTGAGAAACAACCACTGTTATATTGTATAAATTATATAATAATTATATAATAATTGTATAATAATAATAATTTTGGTTGGATAGTTGTATTTGGGTGTAGCATAATGAAGGTTTCTGCATGCAGGCGAAAAAATGGGAGTCAGGCAGTGGTATGCATGTACAAAAAACCACACAAAAAACCATGATTTAGTCAATAAAAACTTATTTAAATGTCAAAAACATGTCTTCCAGAATGTTTTAAGAAATAAAAACAGAAAAAAAAAATTTTTGAAAAAAAAAATCATTTTTATGGGTAAATGGCCCCCTTAAGTCAAATTGAAAATTATATCAATTGTTAAAAAAGAAAGAAATGTATTTCACGTATTTAATGAGAATGTTTTATAGACTTATAGGTAATATAAAAATACAACATAATATTTGCAAACAACTGGTAATGGTGTAGTAATTTTTTAAAACATATATAGAACTATCCTGAAAAGCTTTTCATGACATCCTGTCTGACGTACCTGCAGAAATATTAGGTTTTCTATATTTTGAAGCTTATCATACTTGCTCCACCTTGCACAGTAGGTGGGGTTACAGTGCTCTGACCAGTCCATTTTTGTAGGGATAACATAACACAACATGTCATACCTATACCTATCTTACCTCACTCCTTATCTCTATTTCTTTCATATTCTCCCCCTCTCCTTTCCCTCCTCAACAAGGAGCTGATCTTCTTTGTTTGAGGAGACGGACCTTCAGAGCTTGAAATAATGTAAACTGCACCTTAAGAATGTTTTTTTAGATATTACAATTTTTTGTCGAAAAATTGTATTCTTTTTTATACGAACTAATTGTATATTAACATATTAGGTATTATTTAAACACGTAATAATATTTTCATCACAAGTACATTGAAGAGAGTTAAATATATTTAAAATATTACGAATTATCCATTTTTATCACAGAACGCTTTTCCTTGCATATGATGGTTCTCAACTGGTGATCTAATCACACTTAATAGTTTTCTTTATAATTGAGAGAATATTGTGAATGATAACATAGTTTAATTGGTGGGCGATTTATATACGGAATGAAAGGTAGCAATGCAATGGTAGGTCTACGAAAATTAGTATTTTGAGCCATTTAGTCATGAAAAATCCTTAATTTATTTTACGCAGTAAGATAAAAATTAAGTAATCTCTGTTTCCTTCAAAAAATCCAACTTTTTAACGGTAAATTAATACATTCATTACATCCGTCAAATGTCACTTTGGATCAAGCTGGGAAGCAAATCATATACAGACATAATATCATGACATACAGGGTGTACATAAAGTCCTGCACGGGTATAATATTTTCTGAACGATAACAGATAAATCAACAAGATTTGGTACATCAATACTACCCCTAAAAATCTACTTTTTGAAGGAACTATCAGTTTTCTGTAATATCATGGGGACGTCCCGCAAGGAGTCAGAAGGAAATCTTAAATAGGAGCATAGGTCATTATGCACATAATTTTAAAGGGCTTATCTAGCAGAGTTTAATGCCAAACACCGCACTCAAAAAGATTGATCCAGTACAAAATGGCGGCTGTTCAAAGGTTTTACTTGGTTACATTTTATTAGTAGCCATAACCCCAGTAAAGCAAAACTGCAACCAAACGAATACTGCAGCTAACTACTACATTATGCTTGTCAGTTGTACAGAAGTGAATTATGACGTTAGTTATCCTCAAGGGTTACAAATTTGGTCCTAATATATTGATAACGGGGAAAACCTGCTAACAGTAACAATTAGAAATCTCTTATCTTTGGGTCGCAGTTAGGACTTTCCTATTAGCCAGTCTATTCGTAGTAGGCTATTCTAGTTTTCTTGTTTTAGTAGTGCTGTCCATCCCGCATAGGTCAATATGGACATCATTTTAAAGGGCTTATCTAGCAGAGTTTAATGCCGCAAACCGCACTCAAAAAGATTTATCCAGTACGAAATGGCGGCTGTTCAAATGTTTTATTTAAAAAATATGTTTACTTATCGAATTTTTTCAGAGTAAATGTTCGAATTGTTCACCTCCGGTTATTTGACAGTTGGAAAGACGCACATAAAAACTATTAACAGTATTTTGCAGATAAAATTGAGGAAACGTCTTACATTCTTGAAGTATTCTTTGTCTCAGTTCATTTAAATTTTGAGGTTTAGTTTTTGTAGAAGTTGTCCTTAAGGAAACCCCAAACAAAATATTCTAATGGAGACAGATCTGCTGAACGTGCTGGCCATTCTACAGTCCCCCGCCTTCCGATCCACCTTTGCCAAAAAACAGTGTTTAAATAGGCTCTTACGTCGATGCCGTAGTGTGGGGGTGCTCCGTCCTGTTGAAACCAGATATTCTGGAAATGTTCTCCAAACATGTTTCAAAGTGCTGGTGTAATTTCATTTTCCAGCAAACGTTGGTATGATATTGCATTTAAATTTCCTTCAATAAAGAAAGGACCCACCAACTGGTTACCTATCACACCAAGCCAGACATTGACATTTAGTGGATATTGCGTATGTGCCTCCCGCATCCAGTGAGGATTTTCGCTTCTCCAGTAACGGCAATTGTTCCTGTTTACGCTTCCATTCAGCATAAATGAACACTCGTCCGAAAACACAATATTGATTACATCAATTTCGTTGCGATCTATTTTGGCCATCATAGTTTCACAAAATTCTATACCACGATCGAAATCACCTTCGTTGAGTTCGTGCACCAAATGAACTTTATAAGGCTTAAAATTAGACCCTTTCAGAAGTTTTTTAACAGACGAAACAGAGATGTCATGAGTTTGTGCCGCTGAGCGTAGGGACTCTTGCGGATTCTCAATAAATGACTGCAATACATCTAAAGAGTTGTCTTCGGTTGTCGCAGTAGCGGGCCTTCCTGACCTATGACGATCGGAAACACTTCCTGTTTCCATAAAGCGTTGAACAGTTCTCCCTACAGTTGTTCTAGAAATTGGCTGCCTCTCGTGAAAGTAGTCATTAAATAAATGGCATGCTTACTCGTGGGATCGTCTGTTATTTCCCCAACCAACCATCATAAGAAGTGTTATACGTTCACGTTCGTCAAGCGACGTAGTGTAGTTGAAGAACTACAAGCAATACGACAAACTCTTTTGTACTAAAGCGCACTGATAGAAAGGATGGACAGCACTACTAAAACAAGAAAACTAGAATAGCCTACTACGAATAGATTTTTATGTGTAGTATTGATGTACCAAATCTTGTTGATTTATCTGTTATCGTTCAGAAAATATTATACCCGTGCAGGACTTTATGTACACCCTGTATAAGAATAACGGCCTGATTGTATAAAATACCCATTACATCAAATGGCTTTGAGTTTTCTTTATAATAGCTTAACAATATAAGCAAAGATGTTGAATTCTCTTTGCAGGTATTAACTTTAGAAGAAAACATTTTATAACAAAACACCTACTCTTTAAAATTGGCAAGAACCTGTAAAGAACCTCGTTAAAAACCAATTTGCAAGGGCGGATCTAAGTAGGATATAAACTTTCTGAAGTTAGCGACACTTTTAGTCCTCCACACCTGTTCTTTTAAAATTATATTGATTAATTTTTTGAAAGTGTACTTTAAACTCAAATATTTAAGTATCCCACCCTAGTTAATTTAATTAATAATATTGTTTAAGTTTTGATCCATTTAAAATGGTTCAAATTTACTTGTAATTTGACGAAATCAAGTTTTACTTATAGTTCGAATATAATGCAAATAATTACTGCTGAACTATCATAAACAATTATAATGTAAAATAATATTGCAAATTTCGCTTTGCATTATTTTCTGTATTTTGACATATACTTTAGATTTGTCTAAATCCTAGCATTCACAATTTTAAAGCTGTTGTTTTACGCATGGTTTGCACATTTTATTTGTGTTCAGCCCTGATATCGACCTGCGGTGTGGGAGATTGCCATGTTCACCAGTAACGCATTTATCAAAGGCACGGTTTACCCTCTCCACCACAACGGCCTTCTTTCCAAATCCTCCTGAATTATTGATTGAATGATTTGGTTTCAAAAATGATTAAAATTTTCGTGCACAATGGTAAAATAGTATTGTAATAAAAGATATTAAAGAATGCTGTCTTTAGCAGAATAAAATCTGTTAAAGTATTTTATAGTTTACGTATCATGTATTTGAAAAGTAATTTCATCGTTAAATCTCAGTCATTTTACTATAAAATTTAATATTTTCCTTGCACAAAAACAAGCTTATCTACTCGTAAGTGTAAAAATATATTTGAATTTAAGAGTTTGTTTCAAAGTATGACTTTTTGCGTTTTTTTAATTTTAAATCTGTAAACGTATACTGATTTGGGTTTAAATTAAAATAAACATAAATATGTCCTTACGAATTTGTACATCGATTTATGAATGTTATATACTGGGTTCATAGTACTGTAAAAATAGTAATTAAATAATTCTGAGCAAGAATATATGTATTTAGCTTAAGACATTTATCGAGAAGGAAGAAAGAAGAGATCCGAGGCGTGCCTGTGAACAGGGATCGATACAGGCAGACTGTGGTAATGGTTATGTCTGTGTTGAGGTCCACACACTACTCTTGCTTTACCAGCGAGCTTTTTGTGGAGTTTATTTTACGAATTGAGAAACTTTTTAGATATTATTGGGTTTCAGAAAACCATGTTTGAAAACCTATAATACCATGTTTGAAAACAAAAAGATTAACAAGGTAACGTGAAGCTGAATAATAGATAAATAATTAAAAAAAGTTTTCGCCAAAATAAATGAAGGGAAAAATATTTGGGAATTACATCCCAAAACAACTTTCACTTTATGGATAAATTCCGTACCTTGATTTTCTATTTGATTTTTATAATAAAGTAAATTTTACTCACAGATATACTAATACATAATAGACATATTGATTATGGTTTTGCAGTTGAAAAGTTTTATACATTTTATTATATTTATTGAGGTCAGTTACTGGATATTTTTTAGCTTGACTACCTTGTTATTGAATTTAGAAGTTTAGTTTAGAATTTGTTATATTGGTGTTCTTTTTGGTTATTGTGAAATTTTGGTGTTTATTATTAGTTGCTCTTGTTCATCTTGTTGTTATGCATTTATTTTATTTACCACGCAATAACCTACACATCTAGGTGTACACACATGGGAGAGCTCATAAAATGCACTGGAAGTTACTAAGAGTAGCTTTCAATCAAAAAAGATCTTGTAGGTGTCACAGTGTTTATTGTGTTTTGTTGGGATATAGCTTTGTTTTTAAATAATATATTTACTAGTGTTAATTGTTATTGTTATCATAAATGGTTATTGTTGTTACTATTATTATTTATAAAAAGTAATTTAATTGTAGAGTAGACTTTTTCAAGGTATAACATGAGAGGATTATTGCACTGTGTAGTAGCCATATGACAGTAATAAAAAGTATAAAAATAATGCGATTTTTCTAAATCCTGCATGTGACGTACAAGGCACATGGGATCATGTGCAAAGTAAAAAATTGAAATAAATAAACGTATTTGAACCATTAACATAAACATTGCAACATGATAAAATATTTTCTTGGAAAACATTCTTATTACACTTTATAAGGACTTACTGGGTAATCGTATTTCTAGTAATGTTTAATGCAAATGAAAAAACAATGTAAAGGATTACACGCGTGAAATTAGTATGTCAGCCTCTAAACTATACCATACAAATTTAATATCTTGACAACCTAATTAGTAAGAGAACAGTAGTAATGTACTCTGTAAGCCAATATTAAAATTATTTTAACGAAAGAGTTTTCTTGCACTCCTCATTCGTTATGTGCGTTAAAACTGTGGCAGTTACTTTGCTCATAAAGTATTTTTGAAGTTTTAATTAAAAAATGGAAGGAATTACATGCTTAAATAGCTTCAACTACAACTTCTACAACTTATTACAAGTTTAAAAATTTAAACAATAAAAAACCTTAGATTTTAGTTTATTTTCAGTGGTCTAAATTGAATAGGTTTTCAAATTCTCACTTTATTTATGCCCCAAACAGAGTTTCCTTATTCTTCTAACTTTGAATAGGACTAAATTATGAGCTACATGCTTACAAACTATTAAATATATTCAACATACTATAATATGATTTTTTTCAAGCATTAGTCATAGTTTTCCTTGAGTTTTCATAAAAATGCCCTTTCATTATTTTATTGTAGCTGAAGTTCTTGTTTTCCACTTTCTGGAATGTTGTGAATGTTTCTGCAGTAAAATATCTTAAGATCTTTTCAATAGTAGCCAGTTAATTTTTTATGTTTTAGGAGTAATTAGGCTAGATTACTTAGAAACGATGTATGTTGTATTGATATTCTGTCATATATTGTGTGTTTTATTAGCTATTGTTTAAAGTTAGAATATCTAAAATACACTTCTAAAACAACTCCTTATACTAAAAAAATATTTGTACACTATGTTTTATTATCAGTTTTTAAACCCCATTGGAGCCATTTGAAATGTTTTTAACATAAGAACGGTTTTATATAGTTGTAAAAACACAAATACTATTACAAGCTATTAAGGAATCGCAAGCCCCTAAGAATTCATCTTAGACTTAAGTAATAACATATTTTAGAAACTAAATGTGAATAACTAAATACAACAAGTTTGTATTTCTTATTTTTGGCGGTTTATGGCCGTGATAAAATACTAAGTTAGCAAATGGATTCAATAAAATGACATTAAGTATTATAAATGAACAAATGAATACATGTTACTATATGAATGCATTTTGGAATCCATTTACTTATACAATATTTCTTTTAATAAAACATGCTTTGTACACATAAATATAATAAATTTTACGAAAGTAATTTGTAAGCTTCCTTGGAGGAATATTCTCTAACTATAATGAAATAAAATTTGTATCAGAGATAATATATAAGTTAATATTAGGGATTATACAATTATGACAGTTTTTCGTCGCTAATACTAAATAGAAAATGTATAACAATTTACGTGAACTGAAGCAATATGAGTATAATTTAGATAAATGTTACAAATTTGTGTGGATCGCTTAACTCATATATGCCTACGCTAATGACACTGGCCTTACTCAGTTAATCGTGGCAAATGTGGCACAAACTGCGTCGTGTATGAATGTATTTCAGCTTGGTACATTAATTATTTAACCTTTTGTTAGGATCCAAATGTGTCCCGTGTAAGCGAGAAATATTACAGCTGTGACAATCTATTACAGAGTATATTTATAAACATTTAACCTTGTCTAAATTTATCAACAAACAAGAATTAATGTGTATAATTTTATTGAAATTATGTATATTATTTTCCCACTACTGATTAAAATAATGTATAAAATTACAAAGTATAAATTTTGATTAGCATAAGCTATGTATAACATGGATAGGGTAAGCTAAAAGTACCCTAATAGGTGATTCCTATTAGGGGAAAATATATGTTAAAAGCCTTAAACTACTACACATTGAGACTAAATTTTGCAATAATGTAACATGTACTGTATCCATATAATCTGAGGTTTTGTGTATTCACGCTCAGCGTAGCAATATCTTATTAGTCTTAAAAGAGACTGCAATGACAAGAGTAGATGATCAGCATAAGGTATCTGCCAGTAACATCACGCTTTTTTCACTTTAACAATTGTAAATTTACTTTTTTAAACGTTTTAAATAACTATGGAAGAACTTTCGATATTTTCTACCTTTATATGTTACAAAATTTATGAAATAACGTTTTTTATTATTGAAATGTATCTTCTTCGTTAGCTGCTCATGAAATTAGTTAATGAAAAAACGAGAAGGAAAAAGGGTCAACCATAGTCGAAAACTGTTTGTATTCGATAGGAGAAAACATTCTTTCTACTATCCATATACTACCATCTGACGATGATGAAACGTTATGTTATACGATTTTCAAAAATATAATTTTGGATATTTCTGGTCATATTACTTGATAATTGTTCTTTCAAGTGTAAATTTAATAAAAATAAAATATATAAAGGTCAATTTATTTATCAAATATTTTTATGTATTTTGTTGTACACTCTTCCGAGATATCCAGTAAATTATTTCAAATAAATACTAATTCTAAAATAAACACAGGAAAAATTAATTATGTAATTTTCATAAGCAATATTAATAGTTAGATTCATTTGTAATAAAAATATTCTTCCAGCTCAATGGAAAGAAGAAAGTACATTTTATGACACGATGAACAATTATATAGTTTATTTTTGAAATACTGGGTCCAACAAAACTTGTGAAATATTATATTTGTACATCAATAGCCAGTAGTGGTGATGTTACAAACTTGAACGGCCAACATAGTGGAACTATATTGTGTACCTAGCTCGCCAAATAACTTATAACATCAATTTTGTTCCGACTTTCAACATGTTCGTACTTTTTACTTGAACAGTTTACCTTTACACAAGTAGCGTTATGTAGCTTATATATACATTTCATACAGGCTATGCTTGTTAGTTAAAAAAAAACCATTATTAAACATACACACATACTATGTTAAGTAACATGACATTTAGAAAAGATAACTGACCTTATATGCCCATACATTTGAAACTTGGTAAAAAAAATTAGGTGTTTAGCAATAGACTAAGTTCGATGCGAGCTAGAGAACACTATAACGGCAATTAAAAATTTTCATATTTGAAAAAAAATAAATGTTTTTAACAAATTATACCTCCAGTACATAAGGTCATGCAACTTTCACATTAACCATTAGATTTATTTAGGTATTCAAAAAAATTATCCTCGTGTTGCTGTTGAACATATAAATATCCACATTTACAAATAGCAATATCAATAATACTGTAGAATAGATGGAAAAAATTCTAGTACAATTATTATACACAAAAAACAACAAGGATATCAATCAATAATTCCCCAAACTAGCACTTATAGTTATACAACCTCAATTTTCGATCTAACGTTGATAGCTGACATTAACCAAACACTAATTACGTCGATGATTACAATCTCATTTGCACAGTAGTTGGTTGGTCCAGGTACCCGTAATGGGCCTAACTAAGTTACATGACCATGAAAGAATCATTCTGAAAGAAAGGGTAAATCGATACAGAATCTACAGTTCTAATTACTCAACCTCTATTTTCAATCTAAGTTTTATAGCTGACGGTGAACAAACATTCAATAATTCGATGGTTTCTGTCATTTTTCCAGAATTTGGTTGATATAGGTACCTGCTTTGGCCAAGGTAAGTTTTAATGCATTCACAAGTGAGTTATGTCGCAAGGTATTGTCAATATCTAAAGAATAAATAAAATAAATAATAAAACACGATTTAAACATTTTGTAAATAATGATTCGTAAATGTTATCTTGATTAACATAAATACAGGTTAACCTAGGTTTTTAATATAAATACAGAAATACAAAATATACAATACTACAGGTTTAATGATTCATTAATATTTTTCTGCAGGCTTACTACAAAATTCATATCGCACGTTCTGGAAAAACGTAATAAATAACTTAATAAAGTGTTATTTTGTTGACAAACACATCAACAACTTTGAAATATCAAAGTGTAATTACGTTAGAATAATGCGATGCGTAAGAATCAATTTACTTGAATGTACTTTCATATGTCTACAGAACGTTTACTAGAAGAAATGAGGTTTATATTATCCGAAAAATATCTTATTTATGGAATATCAGAGCAGATCTTGCGTGATTTCAGCTGTGTGTCTAATTTTATTAATTATAAAGTCTTTTATTTTCCAAATTTTTTCAATAATGATTTATCGGTTTTAATAGTTGTAAATTGTGTAACATACTATACAATTTTGAAAATTGCTTTTGTTTTTCTGAATCTAATAAATTAAATTACTTCAATTATATCTACCTTGATTCATTAACAAACAAACATTCGTTTCCTTATTAATAGTTTATAAATTGATGAAAACATTTGACGATGTCTTATTTTTCTGTAATGTTTTAACTATTATATTTTTTAAAACATTTAACATGTTAATATACAATAATACACCTTTTAACACTTTTTATAGATTTGATTTTGTACAAAGTACATTTAGAATTTATCATCAGGTGCTTGTAGGAAATGAGTAAGACGCTATAATCGTGTGTGTCATGTCAAGGGCATGGCCTGCAAGGAGAGAGAAGAAAATCTTAAATAAGAGTATAGGGTGAGTAGTACATCTAATTAAATTTATTTTTAGGAGAGATACTTTTTGAGATTCAAAGTTTATTGAAATTATATAGATATATTGCTCAAATTCTATCATATAGACTTGAATTTTGGATGTCACTCAATTGGAATTTATGTCTATCAAAGTAATTTATTTAAATAAATATAACAAACTCCGGATTATTTATTTTTGTAATTATTCGTACCTATTACTATAGATTAATTTCAAATACAGATGTGATAAATCCAAATAAAAAGTAATTACAGGAACATTACTGCAACTGTATTTTTATATTTATTAGTTGGCCTCAAAATATTCGCTAGTTACATACAATCGTGAAGCCACATTTCATATAAACGATGCTGTTATAGAAAAGGAAGCATTGTTGCCATTGGTACAATGGCAATTGGGATATGTTTTAGCGTTAATAATGTGTTGTTTTATTTAATTACTATTTGTTTTAATAATGAGTTGTAGTATAGAAGCGTGTAAACTCAAGATCTCCACCATTGGGATTTCAGACAATATTTTAGTTAACAGAAGATGTTTAATTGGAAAACCTCCTCTTGTTTTATTTTTAAAATGTTTTACTTACAGTTTTACAAGTCACACTATCCAATATGGTATTCAACTTTAAATTAATTATAGAAAATTCAAACTTAATTCAGAGTACAATATTACTTTCGTTAGGATGTCCGAAATCTTTTAAAATGTCACTAATACTATATTTTGTATAATATTACTGACATTACTGTTAAAATTAGTTATTTGTAATCATTTAATGATAACATAAAGCAGATGTTGGAAGTTGCGGCCACCTTCATATATACATTCATGAACTCTTTTGTGAGATGAATTGACAGTTCATGGCGACGCGTAATGATGATTGTTATTTTAGAATGTGAATATATATAACTGTTTTTTTCATTTAAGAAATGTCCAAGAACTATAATATTTATGCAATTTTATTTAATGTTATTATCTCTATAAGCTCATGTCAGAGACTACATAAGGTCGGTCGGGAACAAGGGCGTAACCTATTTCTCCATCTTTCAAATTTATTTTTATATTCATTACTACACTTTCTGATAATATATACGTGGATACATAAGCATAAATTAAATATTAGAAAGAATAAAAATCACATATAATTCTGTTAAAATATTTAATCCAAAAAGTATGAGGATAACGTAGCAATCAGGATATATTTAAAATGCATGGAAATATTAATGTGGCTCGCCGAATCCTCATAAACTGCACACTAATGACTGTGGCCCTCGTTAAACGTAGTTAATGCTGCATAAACTTTGTTCACGTTTAGGATTGCCCATTTGAGTACAAATAGATGTAATATATCCAGAACACATCTATTTTCAAGTGTTAGGTTTATGAAAGAGCTAGTGACGCTGGTAATACACGTTATTCGCTGAGCATTTGCGTAGCCTATATCTCTAGGAAATGGAAAAATCTATCTGCCTCTCTGTCTGTAGGAACTGTCGAGAACGTCCTGTCATATAGATTTCCTGATTATTGTAATAAAAACCGATAGAAGTGTTATATGTGTATCATAAAAATTGAGCTTTGATAATGGTGTACAGCACTTCATGGAATATTGATAATCGTTAAAAAATCTTTTATACTGACATTAATGATAGTTATTATAGTCAACGATAAAATTGCAGAATACATACATTTTTACAAGTTAAGAACAATTATATGATATTTTAACGTGAAATTAATTTACAACTATATTACTTTTAGTATACATTACATAATTGAGAAATACCCATACAATTAATCTCAATATTACTTGTAACACTAGTACTATGTGTATGTTTTTTAATGAATCAATATTAGTTTAATTTTTATGAAAATTTACTTTTTTACCACAAAGGAGAGAACGAGTAGATTCATCCATTTTACGATAAACTTTTACGTGCTATACTGAGTTTAGTCATGGATCTACCATCATTGAATAGTGGTATCTATTAAAACTCCCATAAATTATTTTTTATCAAAAAAGAGCCTAAACACTTTCCAAAAGTGTTCCAGAAAACATTGTGAGAATTTCAGCACTGAATAAAAATAAAATAAAAATTTAGTAAACACCTGTTTTTATATTACCAAACTTTATGCTGAGTGCGTGATAACTGTCAAAGCTGAAAATTACGCCGATATAAACAAATCATGTCGTAAGCTACGGTTAATTAACCCCAACACGTGTGGTATTTGTCTCTGCGGTTTCATTTGCAGCCATAACGCTAGAACGGGCACAACCCTCGATGCATAACACAACGCTATTTTCTAGTTCACATATACATAACATCATATAATTATAATTTTTTTCTGCTTTTATATATACAACAATTACAAATATACTATTTTATGAAATAATTTCTAAAAAGAAAATAAGAAAATTTGGGTATAATAAAAAAAGATTTGTTTAAAAGGAATAAATTTTGCTGTTTTCACCAAAAATATTCTTTCTAAACAATATTTAATATTAAGAAATATGGCATACTACTTTATCATGCAACGATAACAGAATTTAATTTAATTTCTTTATATTCTTTTGCTCCTGTAGTACTTATTTTTATATAGTAATATTAAAAACCTTAAAGCTACAGGTCCAAATACGAATAGATTATGTCGAAATAAAATTAAAAAAACTTGTAATTTTCTAAATTTTTATTTAACAACAACACAAGGTCTTTCATTTCAAGAATTTACATGTCACCTTGAGATAGCTTTATTGATCTAAAAATAAAAAAGCTAAAATATAATATATTATCATGAGCCAATGTTACAATACTGCTCGTAGTATGCATTCTATCAATAAAGTGGAAGACTGAGTTCTTTAAAAATTGATGGGATTTTACTGGCCAATAAATGCTCCCTGATAACCTAATAATAACTGCGCAAAGAGAAAATATAGGCCTGAATAGGGCCAGGTCTACGGTAAACTATCATTGATACGTAGATCAAAGTCTCTATATAATTTCTGGGGGAAGAACTTAATCTAGATTTCGAGGTCGTGCAGCCATAACACGACTTATGCTTACGTGAGCTAATTTTCGAACAAGAGTAATTTGAACATTCTTTTATTTAAGAGAAGCTCCACTAGCATGTTTATAATGAATAATTGACTGCTGGGTTAGCATATGACAGAGGAAACGGGGAACGTGACAATTGTCTAAGTCCATTCTTCAACTACGAATTCCAATCCCTCTTGCATTGATGGTTAAGAAATGGAACTACAATTTTTATCCTCAGACTATGAAATATCTGATAAGTAAAACAAGCTTAAGAGCTTTCCTTAGTTTCCTAATTTTATCAGTATCTACCATGTCAAATATCAATCCCTTTTCTTTCCTAAAAATCTTTTCTTAGTGTTGATCAACTAGATTTGGCAATATAGCAAGTTGATCAAAGTACTAAAGTACTCTAAAGTACCTCATTATGACTTTAGAGCGAGACAATACCATAATGGATTCAGTACCGTATATAAATCGTCTAATGTTCCTTTGTGTACACGTACCTCATACATGTAGAAGCAAAAATCATGATTCTCCTAAAAACTGTGATTAAGAAATTAAGTAATATTAATTATAATTAAGTGGATAATAAGGGTTTATACACCATTCCTTTATCAGCTTAGACTAACCGGTCCTTTCCGTATCCCATATCTTATCATTAAATTTTAATATACATATATTCTAGGAGTCATACACACATTGTAATAAATTCAAGGGCTTCTAGATCCTATTAACTCTATCGTACGGTTATCATGAAAAAAAAATCATTTATTTCCCCAAAATAACAAACTGGATATTACAAACAAATATTATTGCCAGTGCTTAGTAATAAATAATACTATTACATAACGTATTTACAATAGCAGTAAATAACAAATACAAAAAAAATGATTTTTACTATGAAAAAAATAAATGGTTGGTATAAATGGTTATGTTTATGTTTAAATGGTTTCATGATTACATAAATATTTACATGCATGATGTTTAACTAACATTTACACGTTTAATGATTTCTTTGTTGGTACTGAATACTTCATAATATCAATTGTACATTATTTAAATATCAAAATAATTAAACCCCGGCAAAAATCCTAATTTAAATTTTGTATAGCCTGAGATCATGATTTTATTTTCTTGGACCAACGAAAGAAAATCAGGTAAAACTCGTTAGTCGAGATCACAGTCTCTACAAAGGCCGTTCGTCACCTGACGCGAGAGTGATAGGCCATTATCTTGGCTAAACAGGGCCATTAGTGTCCAACGAGACCCTTAGGAGCTGTGACGGCAGCAGCCGATATAATGGCCGTGGGAACTCCTTGAAGTAGAAACGGCGTTTGTGTTACTAGAACACTGCCTCATAGTTTTACCTGTACAAAAAATAAATGCTAAGCCTCGTATATATATTACTTATAAACATGAATATAAATATCATAAGAACACACGGTTACTTTTCGTTAAAATTCCGTTTGTATTAATGATAGAATATGTTTAGAAAAAACATGTTCACTTTTAATAATAACCAACATGTAATACTATGTAAGAAGTAATTTCAGAAATATTTGTCTAATTTAGTAATTCAAAAACATTTATATTTAACTTTAGGATTTTAAATGTGTAAATTATAATAAAGTTTCTTTAAGACAATAATTTAGATTTCGTTATTTTAGATTAAATTTAAGGATTACATTACTGTTTTGATATTCTAGTAGGTTACAGGAAAATTTATGTTGAAAAATTGTAACCAAAACAGTTAAAAATAAATATTAGTTTAGGGAATACAAAGTATAAGTACACTACGTGTAGTCTAATACGATTCCTCAAGCCGCATGCGACATTCCAGTTAAATAGCTTATTTATTATCAAAATATCCACCGGAAAACGAGGAGAAATTTTGGCAGCCTACTAATTGATAAGGTTAAAAAAGACACCCTTATCCGACAGAGGAAGATATTAGGGCGAAGGGCTTTTTGACAGCACCAATTTCGTCACAAGTCGTATACTTATATTATAGCAAGTAATATTTATATTTTAATTATATCCAACTCCAAATATATCCTGCATAATTCTATTCATTTATCTTGTACATCCTTACGTAACCCTAATCATCCCTCCACCTACTGTTCAGATGAACAGTTCCCCATCATCGAACTTGGTATATATACTGAAATGCAGCTCCATTCAAAATGTAGAGCCTGTAGTCTATAGGCCTACATCTATTGGGGTTTCAAAAAAACGTGAACACAAACAGATATAAAAAATATACATTTTACCTCTACACTAAGTGACGGGTTACGTTTACAAACAACCACATAAAAAGATGGCAGCTTCAAATTAACTTTCAAATTACGTGGTGTTGTTAAACATTCTTGTCTCAAATATATCATACATATCAATAGATATCTACGAAATTTATTTGCATTCTTTCTTTTAATTTGTATATATTCTTTTATGTTTCAAAGTAATTTTTTCTTTATTTTTGATGAGACTTAACCAATTAAGAGTATTGAAGTAATCAAATAAAATTAACTTAGACGGCGAAAAGAATTCAATAAGATCATGTGAACACATGTGAAATAGAAGCTGCAAAAGTGAATTAACAGAGGAACCCATTATGTTTAATGAGTTACGGGAGAGAGCTTTTGTTAAGTTTATTTTAGTTGAGGTATAAAAATATACGATGCACACATCGTAAAACTAATTTTTAAACATATCCTTCACTATTGCACCTTTTTAAAATACTAATATTACTTTGAGTTAAGTTTGATATTGAATAATTAGCATGATTTATTTTACTGTTTTTGTGTTGCTTTTATTTTTTTACATCAAAAGGCTGAAAGAAATAAGAACTAATTGACAGCATTGAGAACTTTAAATTTTGATATTTTTTTATATACAATTTACAGGGCAATTTTACCACACAAAAAAGGCAACATAGTTTTACATAAACTAAGGACAAAACTCAAACGTTGGATCAATATTTATACATATTTATAGATAAAAATAGCAAGACACCACTACTCAATCAATCAATTCATTTATTGCCAAAAACATAACATGCATAGGCATTCGTCAAGAAAATTATAATATCCCAACTTAAAGTATACACTACTGACAGATCAAGCACAACAAGACCAAATCAATATAACAAGAGTGATCTACAATTTATTATCTTCAAGGTATTCCCGGACACTGTAATATTCTCTCGAAATAAGAAATTTTTTCAGACGATATTGAAATTTCCTATCGTCCACAACAATTTTCAAGCAGGATGGCAAAGAGTTAAAAAGGCGGATGCAGGAGTAAAGACTTTGTTTTTCAAAAAAAGATGTTTTATGGCAGGGTAGGATTAGGTTGTTTCTTTTTCTTAAGGAGTAATTATGGGCTGGATTAACGTTGACTGAAAAAAGGTGAGGATACTTTTTGTAAAAGACACAAGGATATATATAAATGGATGGGAACGTAAGGATATTATTACTGCGAAAGAAACCTCTACAAGACTGGGAACGACTCAACTTGAAAATAATCCTTATAGCTCTTTTCTAGAGAAGAAAAAAATATTGAGTTTTTTTTATTCTCATATCCCCATATAGAGACTCCATAACAAATGGTAAGGATAAAAACAGCCATAGTAAGTAAGGAAAAGAATTTCCTCACTAGCAAATCAGGATAGTCTATTCCTTAAAAAATATGCAGCTGCTTAGTTTTTTCGTGACTTTATCAATATGACTAAAAAAGTATAGCTGATCATCCAAAACCATTCCAAGATAATTAAAATTCAAAGAAGGACACATTTCTGACTCTCCAATCATAATGTTTTGAGATTCAATCAACGTTTTAGCAGATTTTCTAATTCCAAAATCAAGAAAATTGGTTTTAGATGTATTTACAAACAGAGAGTTTTCACCCAACCACTGCAGCAAATTACTGGCCTGAACAAAGGTTTGTATTTCAAGCTCGGCTCGATTGCAACCAGAGATGACCAAGGAGGTATCATCAGCAAACAAAAACAACTTTGAACCTTTCACGCTTCGATGGATGTCATTTGTGAATAGTAAAAATAATAAAGGACCAAGTACGGAGCCTTGGGGAACTCCAGTGCGTACTTCTCGCTCCTCAGAAATTTTTTTTTCTCAAGCATCCTTTATCATCAATAAAAGGAATTTCAACAATCTGTCTACGGTTCAGGAGATAAGAAGCAATCCAATCAAAAACTTTCCCTCTAATACCTAAATTTTCAAGTTTTTTTGAGCAACAACCCGTGATCCATAACGTCGAAAGCCTTCGTAAGATCCAAAAATAGGCCAAACACGTGATTCCTGTTATCCAATGAGTTTGATACCTCAGTTAGAAGACTAAAAATTGCATTGACTGTAGACAAACCCTCACGAAAGCCATATTGATGGTCATGTAAAATTCCATTGACAGACAGGTAATTGGAAAGTCTGGTTAGCACAAGCCTTTCAAGAACTTTTGAAAATGTAGAAAGGATCGAAATGGGGCGGTAATTGCTAAGTTCATTTGGACTTTCTTTTTTCTTAAATATAGGTTTTACAATTGAGAGCTTCAAGTGTGATGGGAACTTCCCAGATTCAAATGACGAGTTCGCAATCTGTGCAAGAGGGCTAATCTGTACTTCCGACTAAATAGCGTTATATATATTGTTTTGCCTTAAGATGACTAATTATGATTATTACAGTATTAGGTTGCATAGGCTATTCACGAAAATATGTCTATATTTATAAATAATATTTTTTATTAGTGCGTCACCTCGATTGCACTATCTTTATTTTGTAACCTCCGTAAAGGTTTTGCGTTCAGCCTTGATAATAGAACCATAGAGACTCTTGAGCCAGGCGCTTGTTAAGAGGTGTTTTAAAATATTTATCTAACTGTAAAGTGCTGCAGCAACTATAAAGAATGTCATGGCAAAACTGATTCCAATATTTTTTAAAAAATTAAGAAATTTCATTAGTGTTCCGGTTTTTTCTGCATTTGCATTTACAGAATACCAGTTTTCCCTAGTTTATTTACCAGTTTTGATATATTTCTGATACATTTCCAGAGTCTCCCTGTATTGGATAAGATAAAAAACCTACTTGGTAAACATAAACAACTTATTCTATTGCTATGAAATACTACCTCGTACACACGCTCCAAAGGACGCGTTATATATTCTGGGACTCTTCCATGTGACCTAAAATAATGTTACAAAGTACTACAAGCAATACCTCTAAAACTTAAAAATACTATTTTTACGTTATCTTTGTTTCTCTCTTATTTTGACCTTGAAATTTTCAAAATAATGGGTGAAATCCCACTCATTACAGAACTATGAGATAACTTCTTATTTAAGTGAAATGCGAAATATTTATAAATCGTCTCTAACATTGTAACAAAGGTCCTTGAATGTTTAAACTAGGGTTAAAACAATTTTAGCTCTTTTTGCAGTAATCCTGCTAATTACAAAACAAGGATTACATGTTAATAGGATTTCCTGTAGTTGACTCATGATTTCCCTTTAATTATTATTTTGGTAAGGGATATGTTGGAGTTTTTAATGTCGTTGTTGTCAAAAAACACTGTACATTGCTAGAAATTGTTACATAATACAGGGACTTAATATTTCTCGTAGCGTTAAGCTAGATTAAATTGTTCGATACACGAATTTTATGTAAAAGTTATATATGTGAAAATACAAGTTCGTGTTACGACTGTGAAGACATACTGATATATTTAGTAATATTATCGCATAGTATCATTATATATTGGATTAAATTATTAATTTACTATAGTAAACTTGAATAAGCTAGTATAGCATTGAAGTATTGTATCGTATAAATGTGTTAATAACAATAAATGGCCTCAAGCATATTTAATTATGTATTTACTCCATGTTTGACTTACATTGATGGTGAAAAATAAACGAAAACAATAAAACAATAATTTACATAAGAACATGCAGATCTCCAGAAAATGTCCGGTGAAGGTCTGGATGGTGAAGGAACTGTTACCGTTGTTCAGGTCTGATATCGACCTGCGGCGCGGGAGATTGGCGTCAGTAATTCATTTATCAAAGGTTGCTCCCTCTCTCTCTATCTCTGTACTTGTACAATAAGGCTTTTCTTTTGCTTTCTTCTTACCCTGTAAGGATATTTTGTATAAATATTGATGTGCATTATAGTTTGAGTTCGGTTTATAAATAAATTAGTATTTATTATATTATATAAAATAACCAACAACATAAGAATGCACTTTAAACCTTGTCAAGTGAAAAATGGCATTTTATTCTTTCATACAATGTTTGATTTCTTTATCAATAAAATGGTTATTAAGTATTTTAAATGAAATTCTTATTCTTTATTTACAAACGTAAAGGCAATTTACAATACTTTTCTGTGATATTTCCTATATATCTCTTTAACTATTGTTGATTACATTAAAAGCTTTAAACAACCATTAAACAATTAATGTTATTATTAATCTTGCTGGTAACCAGTTCAGATTAGGGTTTATTTATAAACACAGTCCCAAGGGCCTAAAACACAACGCTTGAAAATAAAATATAAATGGAGCTGTGCGCTGAGAGTTTCTATATTTTTTAAATATAAATGTCAAGCAGTTTTACGTTCCGTAAGAAATAAAACAATGGTCATTAATAAAAGGTTTTCTACACTACGGATCGGTCAAAATTAATAGTACGAAATTAAATTCCAACACTAGGAGGCAACGGCTTATCTTCCGATCAAATTATAATACAAAGTGTTGGACTTGCTATAGCAATATTTCCTACCAA
Organism: Homalodisca vitripennis; assembly: GCF_021130785.1. Classification (NCBI taxonomy): domain Eukaryota; kingdom Metazoa; phylum Arthropoda; class Insecta; order Hemiptera; family Cicadellidae; genus Homalodisca; species Homalodisca vitripennis. Next base: position 230,493,227 of record NC_060208.1, read on the forward strand.
TTCAATGAAGAGCTAGAAGAAATGTTTATTTGTAATAACAAATTTCCCAAAACAGAATTAACCAATAGTATGCAAGGACTAAATGATTTTAAAAATTTTATTGAGAACAATTGGATTCCTTTTATTTGAGGAAAGTTCAATTTCCCTTTCTTCTAACTAATACTGGGTGTCCCAGAAAGGAATGCACTTTTATTTTGGGTAAAGCCGAATTTCCAAGAGAGATAAGATAAAGAGATTATCAAGGCTTTGTAGCCATGCCCGCGGAAAATCATTTGCCATGGATCGCTTTACCGGTGAGCAGCGTGCTTTCTGTGTACGCGAGTATTACCATACGCTTTCTTATGTGACAGTTCGACGACACTTCCGCGCTCAATACAGACTTCATGATCTCAACCAAACGCCATCAGTGAACATAATTAAATGCTGGGTGCGCAAATTTGAAGCTACAGGATCAACTATGAACCCTCGTCCCATCGGTCGCCATAGAGAAGTGCGTTCTGAACAAAATATCGAACGTGTCCGAGATGCTGTGGAGGATAATCCACATCGATCAGTAAGAAAACACGCTGCTGCTTTGAATATACCCCGAACCAGTATTCAACGCATTTTGAAACAAGATTTAAAGTTACACCCGTACAAAATCCAGTTAGTACAAGCATTGAAAGAGGCTGACTACCCGCTTTGGCTTAACTACGCAAACGAGATGCTTCGTAGTTGTAGAGATTTAAATAACATAATCTTCAGTGATGAAGCACATTTACTACATGTCGATGGATATGTGAATAAGCAAAACTGCCGTTATTGGTCTGCAGAAAATCCAAGGGAGAAACACCAACGCTGTTTACATTCCCCGAAGGTTACTGTCTGGGCGGGAATGACTCAAACAGGCATCATTGGGCCGTATTTCTTTGAGGATAACCAAAGGAACACTGTGACAGTAAATTCCCAGCGATACATAACAATGATTAATGATCATTTACAGCCGTTCTTGCAGACGTTACCTCGGGCTAACAGGCAAAGATTGTGGTTTCAACAGGACGGAGCTACGTGTCATACAGCAGGAAACTCCATGACTGCAATAAGGCAGCTGTTTCGTGGGAAAGTCATTTCCAGATTTGGTGACATCAACTTTCCTCCGAGAAGCCCAGACCTAACTCCACTGGACTTTTTTTTGTGGGGGTATCTAAAAAGTCGGGTGTACAACAACGCTCCTGCTACCCTCGATCATCTGAAGCAAAATATTCGTGAGGAAATTGAAGACATCCCACCAGAACTCTGCCGTCGAGTTTTCGCAGATGTAAGGTTTCGTTTGGCGGAGTGCCGGCGCCGGAGGGGTCTACATCTGGATGATGTAATCTTTCACAAGTAATTTCCCTGAAGTGTAAAAACAGGTAATCCTGGGATAATTGCTGTAAATAAAGCCATTTTTCTGTTTTTTTTTTTCATTTTAAAAGTGCATTCCTTTCTGGGACACCCAGTATTATAATTGAGATAGTAGAAAATAAGCAGTAGAAGTAGTAATGATATATGCACTACGCTGTTCAAACAATGTTTGCTATTTGCTAGTTGCTTATGGGTTTGTTTGTATAGCTCGTGTATAGCTAAATGCTGATATGTCATCGTGTATAATGGGAAAGATATATCTGATCACATCTGTACACGGCAGTGTACACTCGTATTGTTCCCAAATATTGGAGTTGCCGGGAATAATCTGTTAAAGTCCCTATCTCCTTCTAGAACTATGGAAACAAACTGACCTTGGTAAAATTCGGCTTTAAACATTCTAGATAAAATTCTATTTCTCTGTCACACAATACGGTTTAGAATTCATATTTTGTTAATCCATCAGGGGCTATAAATATTGGTAGTTAACCTGAAAAACGATAATGACGGTTGATAGTTTGTTTATTTAATAAAACAGAGTTCTGTTAGTAAATTATGACATCAGTGACCGGAAATACCGGTAGTTGACCTGTAACACGGTATGTTGAATGATACGTTCAAGAATATCAAACAGACTTTTTTTAGTAAATGAGTACATCAGTAGCTAGGAATAGCGGTAGTTTAATTTTTTTTATTTATTTTTAAAGGAGAAGCCCATCTCCTTTTAACTCTTATTCTGCCCGTCCTCATGGGCCATTGGCCTGTGCGAGGATCTTATGAAACAGAATAAGGGGAACAGTCTATATAGTGCAAGGTCGATGGTACTGATAAAAAGTGCAACGGTCACAGACAGGATTCGAACCTGCGCTATCTCTAACTCAGATTTAAAGTCCAACGTCCTAGACCGCTCGGCCATCGGCTCTCCAAAACCTAGTCTGATACACGATGATGTTAGATGATAAGCGTTGAATATCATACATAGTGTTTTCAGTGAATGAGTACATCAGTGGCTACAAAAAGCGGTAGATAACCTGAAACACGCTGATTAGGGATGATAATGTTTAGTATAAAACAGAGGTTTGGTAGTAAATTATGACATCAGTGGCCGAAAATACCGGTTTTTACCTGGAACACGATGATGTCAGGTGATAAATTATTAAAACCACTGAGTGGAAACGGTTTTGCGTCCCATTTACAGGATTTCTCAGCATAGTGAGTTGTAACTGCAAACTTTGTTTAGCATCAGGGCCCAACCTAGATCAAACATATTCGTTTTATTTCTTATTACGTCTCGTTTTGTAAATAATATCGTTTCATGCACTAAAAAAAATTCAATTTATTTTAAAATATAAGACAAAAACATTACTGTTATTGAAAATATTTATATCACTTTTTTTAGAAGCACACATTTAGACTCATAATTACAATTAAGTCAAATATAGTGAATGAGTAACAAAAATTTTAGTTTTTTAAGCAGTTTTATTCGAAGGGACCTTTCTATTTTTTTCTACTTAGTAAATTTGTAAACATAACTGTCATTTAAACTAACTGAATTATATTTTTTTCATTGATTAAAGTAATACAAATTATACTCACAGAACATTCCATATAAATCAGGCTGTCTATATAGTTTTTATTGGCAAAGAAACATAACATAAATATTTTGCATGTAATTTACTGCAGTATAAAATGCAGAATATCGTCAAATGACATTAGGAATTAACAATGGAACATTTTAATAACTTAAGGTTACACGTTCCAGTGAGGTAACTCTTGCAGGTATGTTATGTATGTGTTGGTGCGAAAAAATCAAGACGAGCTGTATTGTCGAAGTTTTCTTCCAATAACCACCACACCCATTCAGAAATAGAATTTAAAATTTTGTTGATCAATTATTTAGATATTCATAAAAATAGTTTAGTGGAATAGGGTAAAATATTCCTAAAATTGTTAAAGTGATATCAGAAATATTAGATAAGTCCACACCGGTAATTTTACAGATCCATTTGATGTATTTCTTAGGGATCATACGAAAACTTTGACTCTAAGCCAAGTGAGAATTTTGCCAGTAATATTTCTTTTTTAATTTTCATGGCTTACTTAGTAATAATAAAATATAGTACGTTTTCAAAAGATTAAATATAATATTATGCTTGGGATCAATAAAAGTCTTGATGGTAGGTGAACATTTTAAACTTTGATCACAGGTACTTAAAAATTGGTGTTTACTTGTAATACTTAATAATTTACATTGTTCAATTGTTTTAAAATTAAATAGCTATAACTACTGAATGAATCCACCTTTTGAAGTCCGGTTTGCGGCATTGTACTCTGCTAAGTAAGACCTTTAATTTGATAGCAAACTTGACCTATGCCGCTATTTAAGAATTTTGTCTGACTCCTTGTGGACCGTCCCCCAAAGGGATTATCCGGTCGGTAATTGGGCAGATGTGTTCATTACTATCACCAGTAAGCACGTGTGAACTTTGGTATTTCTATCTATTATGGTTCAAAAATTAAAAAAGAGGTTCCAGACTTAATAAATTGACACCCTGTATAATTATAGTTAAAGAAAGATATTAATAATTGTACTTAAGACTTTGTTGATGTAATCATCAGTTTAACGAAAGTGAAAGGTAGGAAGTATTGTTCCGTACTCCGATACATAAACTACTGATATTTTGGACGTTATCTAGTAGCAATGTATCACTTTACATTACAATTTACGCTAAAAATTACTTATGTGCAAGAGTTTGAACTTAATTTCTTACGTTACGCAGCCATTAGTCCTTCAGTTTTAAATAAGCAGTATTGTTTGTTGGCTCTATTGTTTTGAATTGTCCTTTAATTAATGTATAGGATTCAACTGGTTATTCCTCCATCGTATCCAATTGTAAAGGACATTCAATATTTTGTCTTGTAATTTATTTTCTAAAAGACTAAATTGGTTAGATGCTACAATAATTTCAATGCACATTAGATTGAACAAAAATCGCAGCGAGACAAATCATGAAATTAAATCCAATCATATTTTGGCCCATGCAATGGAGCATAATTAAAGATTGGTAGAATGTTTTTTTTTTAATTATTTACTAATTTAAGAATCCGCATAAACTGAAAATTAATCATTTATAAATCAAATAACATGAATGATGTTAATCATTTATAACATCAGTGGGTCCTACAAACTAAAGATCCGGATTGTCTATGATATGTATAGTCAAAGATATAAAACTAATAATTAAAATTTTAATTGATTTTTTTTTTAATAAACTACACAATTAGTGAAAAATTTATTTCTTAAATTAATATTCCTTGTATTATGCCAAATTATTTACTCTTTGTAATTGAAAACTAGTTTTATTAACATGTTATGTTTCTTTTCTTAATTATTTTTTCAGTATGTTTACACCTGTATACCTCAATAATGTTGTTTTTCAGATGAAATGTAGAGGATTTTTGTTTAAATTTTATGTTTTTATAAAAGATGTATACTATGTTAATTAGATTGAAATATCAAATATGATGTGGTTGAATTGCCTCCTAATAGGGTGCCACAACCGTAGATGGAAGTTATATATTTAAATTGCAAACATGAATAAATTACCTTGAACCAGAACCACGGTGCGCCAGCGCTATCTACGCGTCGAGGCGTTTAATTACATTCCGCTTTTACGTTACACATCTTGCTGCATCTTCTCAAGCAGGCTTCGTGTGATTACGAGATTTAAAATTCCCATCCTTGAGTGAAACTGAGTATAAAAATCATGTAGGATTGAATATTAAATACTAAACATACTGGTGAAACTTGTTGTTCTGAATAACTTGAATTCTATTCCTGTTGTTAAACATTACTTCCTCTTCTTAACCGATAAACTGAGGTCAAAAAAATCTGTTTTTATTTCTAGTTTTATTAGACTACTGTGTAATAAAAGGTAAAAAGATGTTAATAAAAGAATATTTTATGCATTTTTGTGTTATTCATGAACTTAAAAGTATGATCTATCATAACTTCTGTAAATTACTACAATATAACTAATAAAAGAATAGCATTCTTTTGTACTATACATATTAAATTCTATTAAAACGTCCTAAATAATTAGCAATTATATGTCTTCGCTAAACATACACGCTCATAAACTTTTAACCCGTATCCCATGTTGAAGTATTACCTTTTTTACTGTCACAGAACCTTAAAATGAACCATCATAGATTATGGATTTTAAACACAATATTTTTTATAATAAATTAAAAAAACTCTATTTACCAAACAATACATGTAGCTTTGATATTAAACAGTTTTATGAAAGATATCTCTAATTTACAATTCACAAAATTACATTCGGTGCACCATTTACAGTAAAAGGAAATCTGTACGCATCTTTTTACTTTTACTTTATCTTTAAAGATAAATAAAGATAGTTTTATATCATTAATATATTTACTGACTACACTCTTATTTTTAAGATATCCAGGTACACAGGCTGCGCATAACGCGAAACAAATTTAATAGTATATAAATATAGTACAAAGTCTACACTGTGCTGTAAGTATGCTAAAAGTGATAATTATGGTGATGGTAAAATAATATAAAATAGTACAAAACAGCATAATGTTTAACAATGAAGGCTGAACAGGGTGAAGTTAGCGAGGCAAGGCAAAACTTTCCTTGTAACTTTTTAGCTTTATCCAACCCAGCAGCCACACATGTTTCAGATCATAAAACACCATTTGAATTAATAAGAATCTCATTATAAGTTCAGTTAAAACTAGTTACTAAATGTACAGAGTTAGGCATAAAAAGTTACTTCAGCTTTTATTAATTAGCCCAACGTCAATCACATTATTTTTACATTATTAATTACTCTAGATCCCTTGTCAAAGCGTTAAAAAAGGTTTGGATTATTACGTATTCCTAATTAATCATTTATTTAAATGAACTAACTAAAACATTTATTAAAGTGCATAGTACAAATTTTCCAAGCTTCATCCTGCATTCTTGGAAATTTATTCAAAATATAGCTGATTATGACTAGTATTTTAGTGTGCAGTGTAATATTCTAGAGTAGTATAAAGTATTTACAGCTTCATACAAGGAATTATAAAAGTTTTTGATATAACAGATTAGAATATTTCGTAGAATTAATAAACAATGCAAACTAATTTATTTTTAGATGATTTATTATTGTGGTACAAGTAATAGTGACACGCATATGAAATACTCCAAACTTTTTTACAAAATGTTAAGATATATCTTTCTCTTTTTAACTATGATTTGTCAACAATAAATTGTTGGAGAACATCACAAGTTAATTTTAGTTTATTACTTGCTCCAAAATATTGGAGGAGCCTCTATTTCACCATCATGTTGAGCTTTTATCTCACATTAACAGTAATATAACAATTAAGTGTGTATACGAAAGTTTAGAATTCTCCACATGAGTACTCCGCCTAACAATAACGTGGGGAACACAAGATAATTTTGATACAGTTGGTGGGGAACAGTTGATAGCGTGCTCAAGGCTATCTGAGCATGCTTTGATTTCGTTACTAAATTGAGCCTTTATAAGACATTAATGCTAATTAAATTAGGTATTAGGTCACCTTTTGTAACTGACAATGTAAACATAACGTGTGTATACGAAATTGTAGAACTCTCCACTGAACATTACTGTGTGAAACACAACATAATTTTATTTCATATTTAAGGCTATCACACAGACTTTGAGTTTTTGAAATTAAAACGGACATTAAAGTAAATATTCATTAACTCTTTATGCACTATATAGTTATTTAAATTCTATGTTTTTAAAGGTAGACAATGAGAAATTCTACACTGTGGTGGTTCAAGCAGCTCGCGGAAAATGATGATTATATAGAACTTTAGGCAATTCAATAAATTTTAGTGGCGTGCATTATAGTCAATTGTTCATTGAATTTTAATAGTCTCGAATTGGTCTACTACAAGATATATTATGATAATATTATTTTACAGATATGTATATTAAGTGTAAAAATGATGTCCAAAATAATGTTTTGGCTTAAACTATTAGACACACTAAAAGATTTTGAGCTTTTAGGTAGATTTTCTTTTATATTTTACCAAACTATTCAGAAGGAACCCTAGACGTTTGCAAAAAATTCAATTTCCAATATTAAATAACAAAAATCTTTCTCATTGTTTGCACAAAACCTGTAATATTTAAGATTAGTTTTGACTATAACATTTTTGTTTTGCATTTAAATACAATATGATAATGTCCATATTGTCTTAAGATACTAATCAAAGACAATGTCTTTTTATCAAACGTAGCTACCCTAATGTTTATCTTCTAAGTGGGTATTTTGCATGTAGATTAATGGAAATAGAAGTGTAGTCTATACTTTGTTTAAAATATTTATGGAACACCTTATAACATATGCAAGAAAGCGTTTCTCAACTATTTAGAATGCTTTACAGAGAGTAAATCACCCTCTTGGGAGTTAAGGGAGGAAATCGCTATTGTCCGACACAGCGGTGTAGCCGGCATCATCCATCTTCAATAATGGCAGGTTTTCCTCCTTTGATTTCCTGTCAAGTCATATATTGGCCTGCATAATCTGCAATACGTTGTAAGGTTGAAGTCCTCCAATAATGATTATATATATATATATATATATATATATATATATATATATATATATATATATATATATATATATATGTATGATATCTCTTTGTTTTATGAAAGGTTTACTCCTAAATATTTCGTCTTTAAATTTGTTTTGATTTCCAAATATAAATCAGGTCATTATAACCATAATCTTTTAATACTAATGACATGATGAATATTTGATTTTCTTCAATCTCATGTTTAGAAAAATTAATATAATTAATCAAATTCATATAGTTTTTGCTTTTTCACTTCTTCTCTCATTCAGCTGCATTTTTAAATTAAGCTGCATTTCTTCACAAGTTTCTGGTATGAGACAATACATGTATGGGTGCATTTTAAAGACACCAATTAATACAATTTTTATTGACTTTTGAAGTGAAAAATATTCAGCAATAATGATTATGTCCTCAGATCGGTGTGCCTGAATATATTGAGTCACTAAATACGTTCTCAAAAAGTTGGATTTTTAATTGAGCTGCATGTAACCGAAAAGTATAGTAACATACATATATGCAAATATAATTAACTCCGAGCTCTGATTCTATGCAATTCTAATACACATATGCACATCCACTTCATAAAAACGAAACACTATTTTTTTAAACTTTACTACAGGTGCAAGTCCCAATAGGTTTACACCTAACAGCCAAATAGAACTAAACATACAGTAAATTGGCGATCGTCACGGCACAAACAGGATTTGATTCCATCGTTGAAATAAAAGTTCAAACAAAGTTTTTTTGGTGTATGGGTAATATACATTTCGATTGGGTGCATTTCGTTCCATGTAAATAGGCTGGGTAGTAGACCAGGACGAAAATCTTAAGAATGGATAGGGCTATAAATTTTAATTTCTTAAATTTTGCTTTTCATATTTAAGAATTCTAAATAAACTCTTCTCCTGAATGTCTATCTGCATGTGCAACTGTTTCATATTTGAAAAATATCTACAAAATATCCACCTTTAGCTTTTAAATTTTGCATGATATTTCACTTACACATACAAGTCAATTTCATTGATATGAACTGAAAAAAATAATGGTATTCAATGAGATAAAAAGTTAATTGGACACAAGCTGGATCGAAATTAATATTAAGAATGTTATAAAGTAGTAAAAGCATTATATTAATAACTATTTAGACAGAGAAGCTTTGAACAACTAAGTGTAATAATAACACTCGTAATGTTTGGTAAGCGATAAACGTTCATTATAGTAACGCCAAGATTGTAAGTTTTTCAAGGAAGGAAATTATCTCAAATTAAATGTGAATTTTTATATGTTGTATTATAAACAAAATATTTCATTGTAGATCTCTACACTTTCCTATTAGTAAATAATAGCGGCAAGGAAGTTTATTAAACTTTAGAATCTAATGACATTACAGTTAAAAGCAAAATGACCTGATCCTCTAGCGCGCATATAATCTATTCTAGTAAACCTTGATCTACCAGTGTTCATGGTTAAACAGCATAGTTCAGTACATAGTTATACACTATTTTAATTTAAACACTAGCAGTTATCTTCGGTTAATAGTATGAACTGGCAGTTACACTGATGGTTAATAATTTTGACCCACTGCCAAGTATAAACACTGCTCATTCCAATATTGAGGCCTGGGACGTGAAACAACTCAAAATATATTTTGCCTTTTAGTATAGTTGTTAAACAGCATAGTTCAGTACATAGTTATATACTATTTTAATTTGAACAGTAGCAGTTATCTTCGGTTAACAGTATGAACTGACAGTTACACTGATGGTTAATAATTTTGACCCACTGCCAAGTATAAACACTGCTCATTCCAATATTGAGGCCTGGGACGTGAACAACTCAAAATATATTTTGCCTTTTAGTATAGTTGTTAAACAGCATAGTTCAGTACATAGTTATACACTATTTTAATTTAAACACTAGCAGTTATCTTCGGTAATAGTATGAACTGGCAGTTAACTTACACTGATTGGTTAAATAATTTTGACCCACTGCCAAGTATAAACACTGCTCATTCCAATATTGAGGCCTGGGGACGTGAACAACTCAAATATATTTTGCCTTTTAGTATAGTTGTTAAAACAGCATAGTTCAGTACATAGTTATACACTATTTTAATTTAAAACACTAGCAGTTATCTTCGGTTAATAGTATAAAACTGGCAGTTAACTTACACTGATGGTTAATAATTTTTGACCATGCCAAGTATAAACACTGCTCATTCCAATATTGAGGCCTGGGACGTGAACAACTCAAATATATTTTGCCTTTTAGTATAGTTGTTAAACAGCATAGTTCAGTACAGAGTTATACACTATTTTTAATTTGAACAGTAGCAGTTATCTTCGGTTAATAGTATGAACTGACAGTTACACTGATGGTTACTAATTTTGACCCACTGCCAAGTATAAACACTGCTCATTCCAATATTGAGGCCTGGGACGTGAACAACTCAAATATATTTTGCCTTTTAGTATAGTTGTTAAACAGCATAGTTCAGTACAGAGTTATACACTATTTTAATTTGAACAGTAGCAGTATCTTCGGTTAATAGTATGAACTGGCAGTTAACTTACACTGATGGTTAATAATTTTGACTCACTGCCAAGTATAAACACTGCTCATTCCAATATTGAGGCCTGGGACGTGAACAACTCAAATATATTTTGCCTTTTTAGTATAGTTTGTTAAATAGCTAGTTCAGCACGGATTTAATACACTATTTTAATTTGAAACACTAACAGTTATCTTCGGTTAATAGTATGAACTGGCAGTTAACTTACACTGATGGTTAATAATTTTGACCCACTGCCAAGTATAAACACTGCTCATTCCAATATTGAGGCCTGGGACGTGAACAACTCAAATATATTTTGCCTTTTAGTATAGTTGTTAAACAGCATAGTTCAGTACATAGTTATACACTATTTTTAATTTGAACACTAACAGTTATCTTCGGTTAATAGTATGACAGGCAGTTAACTTACACTGATGGTTAATAATTTTGACCCACTGCCAAGTATAAACACTGCTCATTCCAATATTGAGGCCTGGGACGTGAACAACTCAAATATATTTTGCCTTTTTAGTATAGTTGTTTTAAACAGCATAGTTCAGTACATAGTTATACACCTATTTTAATTTAAACACTAGCAGTTATCTTCGGTTAATAGTATGAACTGGCAGTTACACTGATGGTTAATAATTTTGACCCACTGCCAAGTATAAACACTGCTCATTCCAATATTGAGGCCTGGGACGTGAACAACTCAAATATATTTTGCCTTTTAGTATAGTTGTTAAACAGCATAGTTCAGTACATAGTTATACACTGTTTTAATTTGAAACACTAACAGTTATCTTCGGTTAACAGTATGAACTGACAGTTACACTGATGTTTAATAATTTTGACCCACTGCCAAGTAATAAACACTGCTCATTCCAATATTGAGGCCTGGGACGTGAACAACTCAAATATATTTTGCCTTTTAGTATAGTTGTTTAAACAGCATAGTTCAGTACATAGTTATACACTATTTTAATTTAAACACTAGCAGTTATCTTCGGTTAAAAGTATGAACTGGCAGTTACACTGATGGTTAATAATTTTGACCCACTGCCAAGTATAAACACTGCTCATTCCAATATTGAGGCCTGGGACGTGAACAACTCAAATATATTTTGCCTTTTTAGTATAGTTGTTAAACAGCATAGTTCAGTTACATAGTTATACACTATTTTAATTTGAACACTAACAGTTATCTTCGGTTAATAGTATGAACTGGCAGTTAACTTACACTGATGGTTAATAATTTTGACCCACTGCCAAGTATAAACACTGCTCATTCCAATATTGAGGCCTGGGACGTGAACAACTCAAATATATTTTGCCTTTTAGTATAGTTGTTAAACAGCATAGTTCAGTACATAGTTATAACACTATTTTAATTTGAACACATAACAGTTATCTTCGGTTAATAGTATGACAGGCAGTTAACTTACACTGATGGTTAATAATTTTGACCCACTGCCAAGTATAAACACTGCTCATTCCAATATTGAGGCCTGGGACGTGAACAACTCAAATATATTTTGCCTTTTAGTATAGTTGTTAAACAGCATAGTTCAGTACATAGTTATACACTATTTTAATTTAAACACTAGCAGTTAATCTTCGGTTAATAGTATGAACTGGCAGTTACACTGATGGTTAATAATTTTGACCCCACTGCCAAGTATAAACACTGCTCATTCCAATATTGAGGCCTGGGACGTGAACAACTCAAATATATTTTGCCTTTTAGTATAGTTGTTAAACAGCATAGTTTCAGTACATAGTTATACACTATTTTAATTTAAACACTAGCAGTTATCTTCGGTTAAAAGTATGAACTGGCAGTTAACTTACACTGATGGTTAATAAATTTTGACCCACTGCCAAGTATAAACACTGCTCATTCCAATATTGAGGCCTGGGACGTGAACAACTCAAATATATTTTGCCTTTTAGTATAGTTGTTAAACAGCATAGTTCAGTATACATAGTTATACACTATTTTAATTTGAACACTAACAGTTTATCTTCGGTTATAGTATGAACTGGCAGTTTAACTTACACTGATGGTTAATAATTTTGACCCACTGCCAAGTATAAACACTGCTCATGTCCCAATATTGAGGCCTGGGACGTGAACAACTCAAATATATTTTTGCCTTTTAGTATAGTTGTTAAAACAGCATAGTTCAGTACATAGTTATACACTATTTTAATTTAAACACTAGCAGTTATCTTCGGTTACATAGTATGAACTGGCAGTTACACTGATGGTTAATAATTTTGACCCACTGCCAAGTATAAACACTGCTCATCTCCAATATTGAGGCCTGGGACGTGAACAACTCAAATATATTTTGCCTTTTAGTATAGTTGTTAAACAGCATAGTTCAGTACATAGTTATACACTATTTAATTTAAACACTAGCAGTTATATCTTCGGTTAATAGTATGAACTGGCAGTTACACTGAATGGTTAATAATTTTGACCCACTGCCAAGTATAAACACTGCTCATTCCAATATTGAGGCCTGGGACGTGAACAACTCAAATATATTTTGCCTTTTAGTATAGTTGTTAAACAGCATAGTTTCAGTACATAGTTATACACTATTTTAATTTAAACACTAGCAGTTATCTTCGGATAATAGTATGAACCTGGCAGTTAACTTACACTGATGGTTAATAATTTTTAACCAACTGCCAAGTATAAACACTGCTCTTTCCAATATTGAGGCCTGGGACGTGAACAACTCAAATATATTTGCCTTTTTTAGTATAGTTGTTAAACAGCATAGTTCAGTACATAGTATATACACTATTTTAATTTGAACACTAACAGTTATCTTCGGTTTAATAGTATGAACTGGCAGTTAACTTACACTGATGGTTAATAATTTTGACCCACTGCCAAGTATAAACACTGCTCATTCCAATATTGAGGCCTGGGACGTGAACAACTCAAATATATTTTGCCTTTTAGTATAGTTTTTGTTAAACAGCATAGTTCAGTACATAGTTTATACACTATTTTAATTTAAACACTAGCAGTTATCTTCGGTTAATAGTATGAACTGACAGTTAACTTACACTGATGGTTAATAATTTTGACCCACTGCCAAGTATAAACACTGCTCATTCCAATATTGAGGCCTGGGACGTGAACAACTCAAATATATTTTGCCTTTTAGTATAGTTGTTAAACAGCATAGTTCAGTACATAGTTTATACACTATTTTAATTTAAACACTAGCAGTTATCTTCGGTTAATAGTATGAACTGGCAGTTAACTTACACTGATGCTTAATAATTTTTGACCCACTGCCAAGTATAAACACTGCTCATTCCAATATTGAGGCCTGGGACGTGAACAACTCAAATATATTTTGCCTTTTAGTATAGTTTGTTAAACAGCATAGTTCAGTACATAGTTATACACTATTTTTAATTTTAAACACTAGCAGTTATCTTCGGTTAATAGTATGAAACTGACAGTTAACTTACACTGATGGTTAATAATTTTGACCCACTGCCAAGTATAAACACTGCTCATTTCCAATATTGAGGCCTGGGACGAGAACAACTCAAATATATTTTTGGCCTTTTAGTATAGTTGTTAAACAGCATAGTTCAGTACATAGTTATACACTATTTTAATTTAAACACTAGCAGTTATCTTCGGTTAATAGTATGAACTGGCAGTTTACACTGATGGTTAATAATTTTGACCCACTGCCAAGTATAAACACTGCTCTCATTCCAATATTGAGGCCTGGGACGTGGAACAACTCAAATATATTTTGCCTTTTATTATAGTTGTTAAACAGCATAGTTCAGTACATAGTTATACACTATTTTAATTTAAACACTAGCAGTTATCTTCGTTAATAGTATGAACTGGCAGTTACACTGATGGTTAATAATTTTGACCCATTGCCAAGTATAAACACTGCTCATTCCAAATATTGAGGCCTGGGACGTGAACAACTCAAATATATTTTGCCTTTTAGTATAGTATTGTTAAACAGCATAGTTCAGTACATAGTTATACACTATTTTAATTTAAACACTAGCAGTTATCTTCGGTTAATAGTATGAACTGGCAGTTACACTGATGGTTAATAATTTTGACCCACTGCCAATTATAAACACTGCTCATTCAATATTGAGCCTGGGACGTGAACAACTCAAATATATTTTGCCTTTTAGTATAGTTGTTAAACAGCATAGTTCAGTACATAGTTTATACACTATTTTAATTTAAACACTAGCAGTTATCTTCGGTTAATAGTATGAACTGGCAGTTACACTGATGGTTAATAATTTTGACCCACTGCCAAGTATAAACACTGCTCATTCCAATATTGAGGCCTGGGGACGTGAAACAACTCAAATATATTTTGCCTTTTAGTATAGTTGTTAAACAGCATAGTTCAGTACATAGTTATACACTATTTTAATTTAAACACTAGCAGTTTTATCTTCGGTTAATAGTATGAACTGGCAGTTAACTTACACTGATGGTTAATAATTTTGACCCACTGCCAAGTATAAACACTGCTCATTCCAATATTGAGGCCTGGGACGTGAACAACTCAAATATATTTTGCCTTTTAGTATAGAGTTGTTAAACAGCATAGTTCAGTACATAGTTATACACTATTTTAATTTGAACACTAACAGTTATCTTCGGTTAATAGTATGGAACTGGCAGTTAACTTACACTGATGGTTAATAATTTTGACCCACTGCCAAGTATAAACACTGCTCATTCCAATATTGAGGCCTGGGACGTGAACAACTCAAATATATTTTGCCTTTTAGTATATAGTTGTTAAACAGCATAGTTCAGTACAGAGTTATACACTATTTTAATTTAAACACTAGCAGTTATCTTAGGTTAATAGTATGAACTGGCAGTTAACTTACACTGATGGTTAATAATTTTGACCCACTGCCAAGTAATAAACACTGCTCATTCCAATATTGAGGCCTGGGACGTGAACAACTCAAATATATTTTGCCTTTTAGTATAGTTGTTAAACAGCATAGTTCAGTACAGAGTTTTATACACTATTTTAATTTGAACAGTAGCAGTTATCCTTCGGTTAATAGTATGAACTGGCAGTTACACTGATGGTTAATAATTTTGACCCACTGCCAAGTATAAACACTGCTCATTCCAATATTGAGGCCTGGGACGTGAACAACTCAAATATATTTTGCCTTTTAGTATAGTTGTTAAACAGCATAGTTCAGTACAGAGTTATACACTATTTTAATTTGAAACAGTAGCAGTTATCTTCGGTTAATAGTATGAACTGGCAGTTAACTTACACTGATGGTTAATAATTTTGACTCACTGCCAAGTATAAACACTGCTCATTCCAATATTGAGGCCTGGGACATGAACAACTCAAATATATTTTGCCTTTTAGTATAGTTGTTAAATAGCATAGTTCAGCACGGATTTATACACTGTTGTATAAGTACCCCATGAGTACATTGAAAAAAATAACTACTGTTAATGAGCACTAATGGCTTTATGTAGTAACAACATTGAGGCCTGTGCGGTAGTCTGGGGTATTTAATCAACTCAACAAACGTTCTTCCATCAATATTGTTGTTTATACAGCACAGAACACTTATACACTCTCTTATATATGTTCGCACGAGTAAATGATGGTTGATGAATTTGACCTAATACCTAATAACATTAACGTAAATTAAATTTCCGTAATAATAACGTAAATTGCATTAACATGCAATAACAGCATTGAAGGCTGCACAATACCGTGAGAAATGTAATCTACCAAATTTAATCAATTTGCGACTATAATAGTGTTATTTGCAAAGCTTAGTTCGTTGTTGGAGAGCTCTACATTTTCGTAAACACACAAGAATGCTTATTGTAGTTAACCCCCTGATAGCTCAGCTTCTACTTACCATGTGTCTATCAGTGGTTTAAATGCATTACAAACGTGATTTATTAGAGAACCTTAAACATTCACATACGTATGTTGTGGGTGTAACAAAAATAGGTGACGTTAACTTTCACTCTGGTAACATTAACATTAATTTTATCTATAATTTCAATGTAATAACGACTGCGAGGGCTGTCCGATATCGCGGGGGAATGTAATCAACTGAACTTTACCTTGTTTCTCGCAAAGCTGTATATGTATTACACGTATATTTCAGTAAATCACTCTAAAATCTCTCACACTTCTTACAAAATTTAAAAAGTGCTTGATTGCCATTATTGCTACGTTTCATGCTACAGATATGAATCAAGATATATAAGAAATATATATCCAATAGATAATATTTATACTGCAGTCACTGTTGTTAAAACAATTGATCTTTTGTGTACTTGATATTTGAATTTGTAAAAAATATACAGATCATTAAGGAAAAACTTAAGACGAACTAAATAGTATCAAAATGAGATATATATTCTAATTTAACTCTCATATTTTAGGGCTTAAAAGTGATAGAGATTTGATATTTTCTTTGTTGTATACAGTGACTGTAATAACACTAAGAATAGTAAAGATCGCGATTATGCACGAGAATGGACACATTTTAAGTATATGGCTAAGGGTTAAAACTTCTTTACAACCGGCCAATAAGTCATCGCTAAGTTTCGCAGGAAAGAACCCATTATTCGAGTTTGAAATTATAGATATTTATGTATTTTATTTAAGAGTGAAGTGTTTTAAGCCTCATAACGGTTCCAATACAAAACAATCCTGTTCTGTGTATTCCAGTAGTAACCAATTTAGTAGCTTGGAAATTTTCTTCCTAAAGTTGAGTGGAAATTCGAAACTTTAGAAATATATTTATGTAGATAAAAATATGGGTAAATTTTGATATGATAACACTCTGTTAAAATAATTATAGCATAAAGAAAATAACTTTTATTTATACGAGCTACTCTATTTTAATTATATATAACTCAATTTTTACAATTTCCACGGCATCTTAAAAAATTTTAAATATCCCGAAACATCTCTGAAATATATCAATATAGTTTCATATATCCCAATCTGTCTGTATGTTCCCGGACCGCAAGCAATAAAGACTACAAATCACTTTAAAGAGATGAGGTTTCAATTACCCTATATAGAATTGTATATCATAATTTTTTATGTAATTATTTCTTTTTAAGTATATTAGTATTAATACTGGTTTACAGGTATTTAATAAAATACTATATTTTTAAAATTGTGTGTGATGAAACAAAGTAAAATATAATTATAATAATAATACAATGCTATGTAAATGTGAATTTGAAGATGACGCTGTTGTATGCGTTGAGGGTTGTGCCCGCTCTAGCGTTATGGCTGCAAATGTAACCGCAGCGACAAATACCACACGTGTTGTGGTTAATTAACCGTAGCTCACGAGATGATTTGTTTATGTAGTGTAACTTTCAGCTGTGCCAGTTATCATATACACGTTGTAATTTTTGATAATAGAAGAAAACTGTTTATTTATTAGTGTTAAAATGTTAATATTTTAAGGAAAATTTTTCAAATTTGTCCATGATGTTATATGTTAATAAATAATTAAAATTTGTACAAGTATTTGTTCTAAGTACATAGATATTAAATTAAGCATAGCGCGTTGCCGTCAAAGTCCTTTCTTAGTGTAAATTTAACTAATCTAACCGTTTATTACTTAGTGGAAACAAGCGTTCATTTTCATAAAAACTTAACTAATATTGATTAATTTGTAAAAACCTATGTATAATACTAGTAGAAACGTTATTATATATAAGGTAATTTAAAGGCCGAAATAAATTTAAACAAAGAATTGTACAAATAAAAAACGTTTAACTAAGCGTAAATTAGCTTATTAATGTAATATTTTTTTCTGGAAGATTTTTTTGTACTAAAAATATAAAATTTTTAATTAAATAATAATATTAAAATATATATTTTAAAATATTACTGATTTTATGATAATGAACGGGTCCCTCAAATATGAAGTTGTCACGTAAAATAAAAATGCATATCGCTTAGGCAGTAGCCAGGTGGACTTATATATATATATATATATATATATATATATATATATATATATATATATATATATATACCATCATGAATCACGTAAAATAAATTATATTATACGAATAATATGGAAATTGAGGGGATGAGATTTTATCATCATTATAATGAAAACGAGATGCAAGATTTGATGTAACATGTTACATGTTAAAATGTCGTATAATTCTTTGAAATGAGTACAAGTTGATTTATTCTACAATATTTCCAATGCGATTATGTTTATCCATAGAATCAATAGAACAATATTTCCTAACGCTCAGCCATGTTCAATGAAGAGCCATATCGAACTCGATTTCACTGATACACAATAAAAAGTATGTAAGTTTCTATGACAAGTCTTAGAAGCCTAAAGCTCAGGTCTTTCTCGAGATATCGTTTAGATAGACATGAAAATATGAATGGAATTTTTCTATCCCCTTGAGATATAGGCTACGCTAGCGCTCAGCCAATAATCTGTAGAGCCAGTTTACGTAGTGCTTCCAAATCCGTAACTTTCCATTTGAATAGAGAGAGTTTATGCTTGTATTACATCTATTCATACTCGAATGGGCAATCACAAACCTGAATAAAGTTTATGCAGCATTAACTACGTTTAACGAGGGCCACAGTAATTATTGTGCAGTTTATGAGGATTCGGCGAGCCACATTATTATTCCCATGCATAAATTATATTCTGATTTGTTTCGGTATCCTTTCTGTTCTAAATTTATTGAAATGGATATAATTGAAATTTGTCAAACATTTTATATACATTGAAATTGTAATATTGTTTAAGAGAATTACTTTTAAGGCTGGATATATAGGTTTCTAAAAATATATCTATGTTTGAGTAAACGCGCTTGAGTGTGTAGCTCTTTTTCCGATCAAGCCCTATGTAGTGTCCGACAAGAGGTTATAGAGTTGGCCGTATTAGAAAGAAAATGGTAAGAATTTTATTTTTCGTTCTTTTTTTAATCTTTCTACATTTCTGAATAAGGACTCTATAAAGCTTTAATAATGATATCATTGTGCCTTTCGAAACTTAGACGATTTACATTATATTATAAAGACATCTTTAGTTGGCAACTTAAAAGCGTGGGAGACGAAAAAGAATGTTATCCAATTACTCTAATCAATATAACACTCATCTTAAACACTTTAGCACGAGCCTTAATAAACCAAAAAATATAGACACGTTTAACAGGAAGGATACACTTATACACTAATTCCAATGTAAACATTATAAAGAATATAGTTGCTATTCTATCTTGAACACAAGGGAATTTTCAGCAGTAGTTACAAAACACCACAACAGATTCTTAAACTGTATACATAACACTACTAATAATTTCGTGAATGTTAACTTCGATACATGATACTAGTGATGGCTACTAAATCGCGGAACTGTCACAACCAGGGAATGTCTCATGTTTGTTATTGATCTCATCTTCTTGATAGGTCTTTACTGGTAATTAATAGGTCGTTTAAAGACTCTTTTGTATAATTATAAACTTCAATTCCTAATGCTATATCATTGGAAAAACTGTTAACACAGCAATATTATAGAGACAGGGATAAAGGTTTTATATTTCAGTATTACAAAGATCGTTAGCGGTTCACAGTGAATGTGCCGGAGACATAAAATCGATAGCAGCAGTACACGCGTGGGCAGCACCAGTTAATGTGTGGATCTGCTGACACAGCCCAGCGCTGGTTATATCACGTGATATAACTAGACATGGTCACTTACTTATCCAGTTACCCAACCAGTTATTGACCAGAGTTCACAACCTGTTTTAGGAAAACCACCTTGGATGGTTTTTTTACATCAATATTTACTTTGCATTGCACCGTATTCTTTCCATACAATTCTACAATGATCAAAGTTTCAAGCTGTTACAAAAATTCTTCAATTTCAGCAGAAAAATTCATTTTTGTATTTACGAAAATTATAAATCCATTTTTTTCCGAATTCTAGGATTGGAAATGTTTGGTATAGCAATACATTTTAGTGACCAATTGTGTGTTAAAATTGTATTAGTTCTTGGTACATTTTAGAAATTCCACGGAGTTTCTATGATGATTTTGCTACCATTCTACTATTTCATAACACAACTGAGGAATAATATGAGAAGTTAATAAACTTATGTAAATTGTTTAAATAAGTTTACAACTTACAAGTGCTTAAATAACAATAATAATAAAGTTTAGAAAAAAGTTGGAAAGTGCTGATTCAATAAGAATGTTGAGTTAAGCTCCATTTCACTTTCCACTTAGTGCAGCGTTTGAATTCTAATGCTTGGGTAGACTTGACTCCTAGACTCTGGATCAACATCCGTATGAAGAGATAAAATCAGTCAGCGACAATGAATCTCAAAATGAACTCATTTCATCGATTCATATCAGAGCCACCCTGACTCAAACAACAAAGTGGTGATCTCTTCAAATCATTCGACTTATCCAAGTTACGCGTAGCTTACATTAAAACAATTTAAATCTTTACAATTGTATAAACTATTATAATCTGAGTTAGTAAAATAATATTACATCATATTAATTTTACTGTATACAAATTATTGCTTGTTGGCAACTAAATTTGGACAAGGATTACATATTTATGAATATACCCTGTAATACAATGTCACAGCTGCAATATTTTTCGCTCACAAATGACACATTTGGATCACAAAAAAAGTGTTATTATTAAATACATCGCCCAAAATAATGGATACATGTCAAGCATGATTGATGTATTATCGAAGAACTACGCAAAGAAAGAAAATAAGAAGAGATATCAAATATATTCAATGAGGCTGCCTTGTAAAACATTGCCCCGAAATTAACAAATGCTTTTCAAGGCTCCATCTCTAATATAGTGGATGTGGTATATTTTGGTCAATTGTAACAAAAATAATAACTAATGCCTTCCTTATCAATAACAATTTCAATATATCACGTAAAACTCCACGTATAATTGCCACCCTTGAAATTAAGTTACACAATGTACGAATCATATTTCAACAATACATGATTAAGCATGGATATAATTCACTCCAGAATCGCATACGTTTTGTGCCCTTAATACTTGGAGTTCATTACTTCATTGTTTTACTATTACTTTTATTCTGAATTTTTACTACTGCGGATTATGATAAAACATACTCTCTTCTTCAATGTTGTGTGGTTTTTCCTTTGTTTCATGAGATATTTATTACTAATAGATTTGATATACCAAGAGGTTGATCTAAATCTGTACCACTATAATACATTCAAAATCAATAACAAGTTATTAAATAAACTAACAATTTCTTTCCTTCCACATTACTAATCTATTATATAAAAATGAAAACTGTTCGTGTGTAACAGCATCACTTACAAACGGCTGGACGGATTCGCCTAATTTTTTTTTTAAATTTGTTCGTCTTGATCTGTAGAAGGTTATAGGACACTTATTATCCCTTTCCCGATTCAGGATTCCGCCCCACTGGTTACAGAAATACCCGTAAGAAATGCATTGCAGCAAACATATGTTATTAAGTGAAAGAGTCTTTTCAAATTTTTAATCAGCTGTTCTTTGTAAACATATATAATGCGACAAAAAATATATTTATATATAATTTAATTACTACACTTATAGTTTTAAAGCATAGAGTAAGCTTAAGAGAAACGACAAATTTTGTTTAAACTGTTTCTGCAATCACTGTTAAACATAGACTTTACTATCCAGATAATACAATTCAAATTTGACGTAAAAATTCACCTTTAAACTGCAATATTTATTTAATATAAACCATGCTCATGCTTGATCAGAAGAGCAATGCAGATATCATAATTACTATCTTACGTTGGCTACAAATATAAAGAATGTTATAAAATCAACCTTAGTTGTTTTTTTTTGACAGAAGTATCAGGAATGTGGTACATACCTTCATAATGCGCCCCAAGAAGCTCACGAAGGAACGACTATCAATTATCTCAGCAATGTTTAGAATGTGATAGAAAAATGAATAAGTGAATATAGTGTACTGTTTTCAACGGGAAATTGCGTGCGAAGCCGCGGGAAACTTATTGAAATGCGCAGCGAAGCGCGCCGGGTCCGCTAGTTCTAAAATATTTATTAATACACAGTTGTTATTGTATCATATTTAGTAGCTAGTAGGAGTGATGAAAAGAATATATATGTGGTTAGTTATTTTTTTGCTAATTTAACTCTATTTAATACACAGTAAACATTTTTCCCACACTAGTCTTTAATTTTGAGCATCATTTGTCCTTAAAATTAAATGTTTCAAATCAAGTTATTCTACATATAAAAAATATAAAAACAACATTGATCACGGATGTACATCAATAGCATATGCATAATGGAACTACATCCTGGCGTGTTAGCTATTGTTACGCCTATTTTCGTTCATTTTGTGTGTAATAACAAGGTACCATAGGCAATAGCCAAGGCACTTTCGTGTTTCCTGTACCGTGAAATTATGAGCTTAGCGCTTAAATTCATAAATATATTTAAAAATATGTAAGGAAATATTTTTTTGTTTTCATGAAAACAAAATTATGGTAAGGTTGTGAGCATGAATAAACATAAATCTGAAACATCAGAAATTAAATCATTGTTTTACATAAAAACGCTTACACTAACAATTTTGTAATATTTATGTTTGTGTTTGTATAAGAAAAGTATTAAAGTTACCCATAACATAACTATAATTTATTTAAAAATTAAATAAGCCTATATTTATTGGCTTACATTATCGATAATGATCGCAAAAGTTTCCCCCTCTGCCATGCAAAGGAAGGTAACTGTTATAAGTTTCCAAGATGTTTGACATTATTTTTTTACAAAGTGGTTTTTTTACTTTTTATGAAAAAAGTACAGTGCCATAATTGGTTTTGAAATCCAATCATGCGATCTATAATGCGGTAGGAAAAGGAAAGGAAGTCCGGTAATTTTAGTGGAGAGGGCAACCGTACCTTTGATAAATGCATTGCTGGCGGGCATGGCAATCTCCCTCACCGCAGGTCGATATCAGGGCTGAACACAAATAAAATCTACAAGCAATGTATAAAACAACAGCCTGGAATTGTGTAAGTTAGGATTTAGTGTTTACATTATTGCGATAACTTACCTTTATGTGAACCTCAGTTGTTTTTAACTTGAGTGTTGATAACAACATTATAGACATATTATATGCAGCTATTAGGCACAATTGCGTTAGTTAAATGTTCCATAGTATTGTAATATTAAAGGAATTTTGTAATGTTGCTATGGGTTTTCCTTAGAAAGTTAAACATTACGTATCAAGGATCAAAATTTAAACTCTTGTACAAGTGTCAAAAAACCTAAGCTAAATTATTAAACAATTACATACTAAGAAGTGCAGCTAAACCAAAGTCTTACTAGCAACAGATCTAATTGTCAGTCTGATCCATGCAGCACGGTATGTGCAGTAATGTAGGATTTTATTATGACGATCAGTCTGGGTATAGAAGTATATTCTTGATCAATTATACTAGTTATATTTTTGGATAGACTTTTGTAAGTTTACTGCTATAGCTTTACTAGTTTTTAATTGTTGTACTTTCTGAACTTGTGCCTTAAGAGTTTCTAGACACCGGATAAAAAGGATAGATCCCAATTCTAGAAACAGTGGTTTTTTTTATATTCATGGTAAAAGTGAAAAATGAAATTGAAAATTTAATGGACAATTGAATTTAAAATGTCTAAATCATTTCATAGTTTCAACTGATCCGTGGCCAATAATAGATTTTCAAAAAAGAGTTAGGAAATCTTACAAATCTTATAACATTGCAAACTAATTGTAATGTCGATTTCAGTTTTGTTCTTTTTTTGTCACAATTGAGCGGAAAAGCTTACTTAATGACAATAATTTAAAATAAAAGTGTATAATAATACATATTTTAGTTTAATAAAACTAAGAAATTGTCATATTTTTGGTGCATTGTAAAATAGCTGAGTTTCAGATAATATTATTTTAAATGAAATGAAAACCTTTAAATAAATATGAGTATTAAAGAAAAGTTATAAAAAGAAACGAATGTAAGCATTTATTGCATTTTAATTTCCAATTACACAAATTTTTTTGATGTAAATTAAAAATATATAATTTCCTTATCATTATGGTGTAGCAGTAGGTTTTTTATTAATCATGCAAAGGTGTCCTTTTTCGGTTCTTCAATTTCACAAAATACAGATCGCTGAATGGAAAGATAGTAAGTTTTTATTTATCATTCTCATATTTTTATTTGATAGAGGCTATCAATTTCTGCTTTGTACTCCGGTAATAAACGTTCACGTTCTAAACGAAAAACATTTGGTGCATATATGTATTATATTTCAACATAATTTCTCCAGCATAATATTATTATATACACTTTTAGAACATATAAAAATAAATAAAACGAAAAATAAATTTGCTGCATATTGCTAATAAAAAGAAAGAGTAAGCACTGCGCTAAATGTAAAACTTCGCATTACGTTTAATCAAATGTTATTTATAAATTTAAAAAATAGGAAAGGCGTCGTAGGAAAGGTGGTCTCGTA